>NC_080064.1:78308437-78416094 GCF_949987535.1 Balaenoptera acutorostrata | reverse complement strand
GTATTTAAATACTAGATATAAAGGCAATACATCTTAAGTTACAATAGAATATCATTTATTTGTATTAAAGACAGTGTAGACATGGTAATGAATATAAAAACCTGGGGGAGGGAAAATGATACTCAAAATGCTTGTTGAGCCATAATTTCTGCCCAAGACTGATTAATGCAAGAGAAGGAAATTTATTTGGTTGCTTATTCACAGTATACATTCTTCCAGAAAGCATTTCTTGTACCTCTACAGGTGTGCAAAATATGACAAATTGGCAAAATAGAAAAAAGGTTGAGGTTAAATGAAGCTAGCAATAAGGTTCTAATCAATAACATGGCAGACCAAAGGGGCAGGGTGGGCAAGCATGTATTTATTTCTAAGCCTTCTACAACAAAAACTAGTTCACAGTTTTCATTGAAACAGACTTTCTTGGCATCGGATCAGATATGAGTTTCTTCTGAGTAAAAAATGAGTTAAAATAAGTTAAATTGGTTATTTGATGGTCTAAGTAATTTGATTAAAACTTTCACGTTTCAAACAATTTTTCTGATGTTCTGATATAGTAGGAAAAATCTTGGGTTCTGGAGCCAAATCTATTTGGTTTGAAATTCTGGCTCTTTTTTTAAATTGTTTTTGGTTTTGATATTGGGCCAGTTACTTAATCTTTCTGGGTCTTACTTTCCTCATTTGTAATGTAGATGCAGTAATACTTCTGTCATGAGGTGGCTGTAAGAATAAAATGTATATAGAGCTCCTTGTACTATACTTAACCCCCCTTTCCTTTCCTTCCCTCCCCTCATAGAGAATGTGGTATTTAGTCATAATGCACACAAATTTATTCTCTGTGAAAACCTGCAAGTGGGGCACAGATTGCAGAATTGTTGGTACAGGTAATATTAACACCAGCTGACTTTTGCTGAATACACGCTTAGGATAAAATAACTATTTCTTTAAAAATACACACACTCAAACAAAGACCAAAAATATGCAATTGCATGAGTGCGCACACACACACAGAACCACCCCACAATATCTTATGTGAAGGTTAATCTCATGTATTTGATTCTTTAACATTCTTCACACATTCCCATTTTCTGAAGTATGAGTCTTTAGATACATATGTCTTAGATATTGTAGTCTCAAGAAAGTAACTCTGTGCAGCACTGCAATTAGGTAGAGAGCATTCTCTTTCTGTAGTGCACTTTGTGACCAGTAAGTCAAGCTTCAGAGAGTCCTTCCTCTAGAATTGTTACGAAATAATTTTCACATGGAGTTGAAAATTAATAGGTTATTCATTTAAAAAGGTTTATCTGTTGTAAGACCTGTGTTAAATCTACTGCATCTCTTCACACTCATCCTTTCACCTCCCTTCACATTTTTATCCAGGTGAAATCAGGTCCAAATTAGCATCCTGAGGACATCTGGGGGACAAGAGGTCACAAAAACATTCATATGGATGCTTTTGACATGGTTGTGGGTGCAGTTAAGTGTTATCTGATTACATGAATAAAACCTTGAGGTCTCTCCCAGTCCAAAGTGGTGAAACTCCAGCTTTCCACCCTATGATGGCCTTTCTGAGTACCTGCCCTTCCCCTTGGGGATAATTGGCCAAATTTGCTCTACCGTGGGAATGACCCTGTAACCGTTATAGGATGTACCTGCTACAGTCAACTTGAACACCTGTAGTTTGTTGCACTCTGTTCACTGACACAATAGCTTAAATTAAGCCTGCTCTGATTATTCTGTGATATTTGAGCTCATGTTTTGGCTTATTTTTCTCTAGATTTCAAGACACTGTGACACTGATGAATTGCCTCAAAAAGGTAAAAAGGAATATTAGATGCTGTGTTAATGGTATCAGTTTGAAAATATCACAATATTCCCCTAATTTATAAAAACCAGCAAAAGAGTAAACTACAAAAGAAGTGATTCAAAAAAAACTGTCTTTTAATAAAAGTTTAAAGTCTTCAAAATATATTTTCCCCTGGAGCAAACTTTTTTCATTTAATATTGTGTCTGTTAATTAGTGCTTCAAATTTGCAAATTCTTTATTGGTTTATATCAATGTAATACCCAAAGCTCATCTCATTGCCAGATTTGAATGAAATATGATCCTGTTTATTCTATTAAAATGAAGGCTTGAAATTGTTACCCAAATGCCACAGGAATTCTTGCCATTTTCTCATCAAATTCCTCATCAGATTTTTTGTTAAAGTCACATTGTTTTAGATTTTGTGCCTTGGCATTTAAATGAAATTCAATGTGCCCCACTGGAGGAAACATCTGTAGGGACATATTATGTACAATATCCATTCCAATCAAGCAGGAGTGTACTGAGAGCCTGAATGAGGAGCTTATTCTTGCTTCACTCTCTTCTGATGTGGCTATTGAGATGATCTATAAGAGGGGGAACATTTATAAAAATTAAACCAGCAGTGGAGCACAGTATTTTAAATGCTCAAATCAAATACTTTTTAAAGACACAATATCAGTTTCAGTGAATGGATTCCTGCATCTTTCTTTTGATGTAACAGACTTTATATATATATAGCATCTGATCCAGACTTTAGACAGCTTAGAGAGTCATTTGGTGATGAGAATTTTCAAGGTCCATGTGCCCCAGTAAGCTTTTGTTTACTTGATTTTAACAATCTACCATGTCCTTCAATAGTCAGCCTCAGTTCATACACTCTGTGTAACCTTTGATATATGCAGTGTGACACAAAACTCTTACAACTAGTGCTGTGCCGAAATGGTCAAGGGATGAGAACAATTCCTGTCCTATTTTAGAGCCACACATAATGGAAATTTTCCAAAATGGTCCTTGGGAAATGACTAGAGTATGATGGCTAGGACTCACATAAAACGGGGATAATTGTTCAACTGACCCCATAGGGCTTTATTATACATGGGGATCAAATAAATAATGTGTGCAAAACACTTAGACCATGGCACATGGTAAGTGCCTAGTAAATATTAGTTATTACTCTTATTGTCAGGAATGACTTCACAGAGGAGGTGGGATTGGTATTGGATGGTTTTTCATCAGCTTCAGAATAGGGCATTCATGTAGCAGGAATAGCTTGCACAATGGTTTGAATGTAGGGAAGCAGAAAGTGTACTGAGAGGGTCACTAGATCAGTTTAGTTGTTGCTGAATGCTCATAGTTATTGTCACCATCAAGTATACAGAGAGCCTATTAATGTATAAGCCAGTGAGCAACATGCCAGAATACAAAGAGAGCCATGTAGTTTCAATCTAGACAACGCTCTCTTAGGCATGGCGTACATAAAAGAGATATTTCATTTCTAGGTACTTCAGTGTATAATTAAGTAACTGAAACACTGTATCGTAAACAACATGAACCATACAGCATTCTCCTGTCAAAATGCACTTAGATTCCTGTTGGAAGACAAAGCTGCTTCTAAAAGAAATAACTCAATCTCCCAGTTCATACTAAAGTGCACCGTTCTCTCATCTTTTCATTGCTTTGCTTCCTGCTTACTTTTGCTATAGTTATGATGTGCATCATGGCATGAACATGGAATTATGTCTTTATAAGTAAGAGGAAGATAATGTGACACATTATAAAATGTAGATTATACATTCTCATTTCTTTTCTGCCTTTCAAAATTTCTTTCAAATCCAAGGGCTGGCTTTGTAGGGCTAAATTTCATTCACTCAACTCAAAAAACTATTGTGTTTGTTAAAGTTTGGACAATTCTGGATTATATAAAAGTATTCCGGTTTCCTAACTTTAGGAACTTTAAAATGTTAATGAACATTTTAAATACATAGGAATAAGATGTAGTAAGCATGGTTTCTGACACTGATTTGGCATGGAAACTCTTTTCTATATAACATGACAGAATTTCTGCTTTTTGGAATACCCTTGGGATATCATGCTCAGTCTTATGGTCTTAGAGATGAAGGGATATTTATGTAACAATGATGGATGGTAATACAGACTAGAGACGAACAATAGTTTTTTTTTTTTTTTTTCTTGAAGTAGAGGGAAGGATTTTTTATTTATTTATTTATTTATTTTTGGCTGTGTTGGGTCTTCGTGTCTGTGCCAGGGCTTTCTCTAGTTGTGGCGAGCGGGGGCCACTCTTCATTGCGGTGCACAGGCCTCTTACTATCGTGGCCTCTCTTGTTGCGGAGCACAGGCTCCAGACACGCAGGCTCAGTAATTGTGGCTCACGGGCCTAGTTGCTCCACGGTATGTGGGATCTTCCCAGACCAGGGCTCAAACCCGTGTCCCCTGCATTGGCAGGCAGATTCTCAACCACTGCGCCACCAGGAAAGCCCCCGAACAGTAGTTTTTAAAAAGTATTTCAAATTAGTGAGAGTATAATATTTTACTTTCACATAGCTTGATTCATCCAAGAAAATTAAAGCATTTCCTCTAGACTTGTGAACTCCTTAAGTATTAGGATCATTTTTTATTCCTCTTTGGAACCTCAATACCGTATGTAATCACTCTTTCCACTGGGAATGCTAAATGTACAGGATGTGGATGGCCAGCAGCCATTTTATTTTGCTACATAGAGAAATCTTGTTTGAGAGGAAGAGGAGGAAGAAGAGGAAAAGGAGGTAGAGGGGAAGGACTTTGATGACACTGTTTCAGCTCCTGGATTTAGCTGTACCTGAAGTCAATATGCCCCAGAATTTTAATTCATGTAAACTTATTACATTTCCTTTTACACGTAAGCTTCTTTGAGTTCTTTTACTTATAACTAAAAGTGTCTTTACGTATCAAAATTGCAGTCAACAGATTCCAAACGTTGGAATTGGTTAAGCAGAGGTAAGATACATCAGTGTAAGGATTCTCCCATGCATGACTAATGTCAGTGTGGCAGACTGAGAGTTGACAACCCAATTCTAGTCTTTCTTTTATTACTATCATAATCCAGTGATTTTTCTAGGTAGCAAAGTACCCAGCTGAAAAACACATTTCCCAGACTTCTTTGCTGATTGGGGATGGCAAGATGCTGCAGTTTTGGACAATGAGATATAAACAAAAGTCTTAGCATAGGACTCTCAATGAAGTTCCTTAGATGACAACCATGCCCAGCTGGCATATGCCTTTCACCTTGTCCTTCCTGCTTCCTCCTATCTGTGCCAGCATCATAGTGTCTGAGATTATGCAGACTGGGTCCACACCTCAAGCATGTGGTGAAGCAGAGATAGAAGAAGGCGTTGCACCAATGACATCATGGTACTGCTCGGGATTTTCAACTTTCTGATCTCTTAATGTGTGAAAACAAACCAACCAACCTCTCTTTGGTTAAGTCATCGTAAGTTCAATTTTCTGTTGTGTGTAGCTGAATATGCTTCTGAAATGACACAGCAAGACAGCTGCATAAACTGTTGACCATGAGTCTTGGGACTCCATCCAAAGCCTACCACACCTGAGGCATCAGAGGAAGGATGAGTGGACAATGTCAGTGTGCTGGGAGGTGCTGATGCCTTCTTGCAGTCATTAGTAAGTCCTTTAGTAAGTCTTTTAAGAAAGAGATGAGTTTCAGTCCTTCAGTTCTCAAGCTGATCTTCAAAGACACTCTGAACAGAAAAATTCAGATAATTATGTGTCTTGTGGATGAAATCCAATAATGCAATTAGCACAATGACAGCTGACCACAAAAATTATTTTGATAAAAAATGAGCATTTAGAGTGAGCACTAAAGACAAACTTCGGTGAATTCAGAAAATTTAATTGACTCAGCCTTGGGCTTGCAAGAAGGGTATTTTGATAAGTTGATTAAATAGCTCTATCACAATATTGCTCAATTAGATGTTATGCTCATTATTGAGTCTATTATTTCATACCATTTAAAGATAATTTCTATTGTTTTTGTTCTTTTTTGATAGTATGATTGTTCAAAAATTCTATTCATAATGTAGTGATAAAAAGCATAGACTCTGAAGGGAAACACCTTGAATTTGAATCTCAGTTTTAGCCATTTGATCAAACTACTAACTTCTCTGCACCTTAGTTTCCTTATCTCTAGAATGGAAATAGTAGTAGTACCAATGTCACAGAGTCATCATGAGGATTTAAAGTGTTAACACATGTAAAACACCTGGAATGGTGCCTGACTTTAGTACACACAAAGTATTAACTATTATTATTTTATTTTTATTACTATAAGAGTTGAAAACTATTAGACTGTATTGAATTTTATTTAAAAAAAAATTTAACATCTTTATTGGACTATAATTGCTTTACAGTGGTGTGTTAGCTTCTGCTTTATAGCAAAGTGAATCAGCTATGTACACATATACCCCCATATCTCCTCCCTCTTGTGTCTCCCTCCCACCCTCCCTATCCCACCCCTCTAGGTGGTCACAAAGCACCCAGCTGATTTCCCTGTGCTCTGTGGCTGCTTCCCACTAGCTATCTATTTTACATTTGGTAGTGTATATATGTCCATGCCACTCTGTCACTTCGTCCCAGCTTACCCTTCCACCTCCCTGTGTCCTCAAGTCCATTCTCTACATCTGCGTCTTTATTCCGGTGCTGCCTGTAGGTTCTGCAGAACCATTTTTTTTTTTTTAAGATTCCATATATATGTGTTAGCATATGGCATTTGTTTTTCTCTTTCTGACTTACTTCACTCTGTATGACAGACGCTAGATCCATCCACCTCACTACAAAAAACTCAATTTCATTTTTTTTTTATGGCTGAGTAATATTCCACTGTATATATGTGCCACATCTTCTTTATCCATTCATTTGTCAGTGGACACTTAGGTTGCTTCCATGTCCTGGCAATTGTAAGTAGAGCTGCAATAAACATTGTGGTACTTGACTCTTTTTGAATTATGGTTTTCTCAGGGTATATGCCCAATAGTGGGATTGCTGGGTCATATGGTAGTTCTATTTTTAATTTTTTTAAGGAACCTCCATACTCTTCTCCATGGTGGCAGTATCAATTTACATTCCCACCAACAGTGCAAGAGGGTTCCCTTTTCTCCACACCCTCTCCAGCATTTATTGTTTGTAGATATTTTGTTGATGGCCATTCTGACTAGTGTGAGATGATACCGTGTTGTAATTTTGATTTGTATTTCTCTAATGATTAGTGATGTTGAGCACCCTTTCATGTGTTTGTGGCAACCTGTATATCTTTGGAGAAAGGTCTATTGAGGTCTTCTGCCCATTTTTGGATTGGGTTGTTTGTTTTTTTGATATTGAGCTGCATGAGCTGCTTGTAAATATTGTAGATTAATCCTTTGTCAGTTGCTTCATTTGCAAATATTTTCTCCCATTCTGAGGGTTCTCTTTTCATCTTGTTTATGGTTTCCTATGCTGTGCAAAAGCTTTTAAGTTTCATTAGGTCCCATTTGTTTATTTTTGTTTTTATTTCCATTTCTCTAGGAGGTGGGTCAAAAAGGATCTTGCTGTGATTTATGTATTAGAGTGTTCTGCCTGTATTTTCCTCTAAGATTTTTATAGTGTTTGGCCTTACAATTAGGTCTTTAATACATTTTAGTTTATCTTTGTGTGTGGTGTTAGGGAGTGTTCAGATTTCATTCTTTTACATGTAGCTGTCCAGTTTTCCCAGCTCCACTTCTTGAAGAGGCTGTCTTTTCTCCATTGTATATTCTTGCCTCCTTTATCAAAAATAAGGTGACCATAAGTGCGTGGGTTTATCTCTGGGCTTTCTATCCTGTTCCATTGATCTATATTTCTGTTTTTGTGCCAGTACCATACTGTCTGGATTACTGTAGCTTTGTAGTATAGGCTGAAGTCTGGGAGCCTGATTCCTCCAGCTCCATTTTTCTTTCTCAAGATTAGTTTGGCTACTCGGGGACTTTTGTGTTTCCATACAAATTATGAAATTTTTTGTTCTAGTTCTGTGAAAAATTCCATTGGTAGTTTGATAGTGATTGCATTGAATGTGTAGATTGCTTTGGGTAGTATAGTCATTTTCACAATGTTGATTCTTCCAATCCAAGAACATGGTATATCCCTCCATCTGTTTGTATCATCTTTAATTTCTTTCATCAGTGTCTTATAGTTTTCTGCATACAGGTCTTTTGTCTCCTTAGGTATGTTTATTCCTAGGTATATTATTCTTTTTGTTGCAATGGTAAAAGGGAGTGTTTCCTTAATTTCTCTTTCAGATGTTTCATTGTTAGTGTCTAGGTATGCAAGAGATTTCTGTGCATTGATTGTGTATCTTGCTACTTTAGCAAATTCATTGTTTAGCTCTAGTAGTTTTCTGGTAGCATCTTTAGGATTTTCTATGTACAGTATCATGTCATCTGCAAACAGTGACAGCTTTACTTCTTCTTTTCCAATTTGGATTCCTTTTATTTCTTTTTTTTTTCTGATGTGGCTGGAACTTCCAAAACTATGTTAAGTAATAGTGGTGAGAGTGGACAGCCTTGTCTTGTTCCTGATCTTAGAGGAAATAGTTTCAATTTTTCACCATTGAGAATGATGTTGGCTTTGGGTTTGTCATATATGGACTTTGTTATGTTGAAGTAAGTTCCCTCTATGCCTACTTTCTGGAGAGTTTTTATCTTAAATGGGTATTGAATTTTGTTGAAAGCTTTCTCTGCATCTGTTGAGATGATCATATGGTTTTTCTCCTTCAATTTGTTAATATGGTGTATCACATTGATTGATCTGAGTATATTGAAGAATCTTTGCATTTCTGGGATAAACTCCACTTGATCATGGTGTATGATCCTTTTAATGTGCTGTTGGATTCTGTTTGCTAGTATTTTGTTGAGGATTTTTGCATCTATGTTCATCAGTGACATTGGCTTGTAGTTTTCTTTCTTGGTGACATTTTTGTCTGGTTTTGGTATCAGGGGGATGGTCGCCTTGTAAAATGAGTTTGGGAGTGTTCTTCCCTCTGCTATATTTTGGAAGAGTTTGAAAAGGATAGATGTTAGCTCTTCTCTAAATGTTTGATAGAATTTGCCTGTGAAGCCATCTGGTCCTGGACTTTTGTTTGTTGGAAGATGTTTAATCACAGTTTCATTTTCTTTGCTTGTGTTTGGTCTGTTTATAGTTTCTATTTCTTCCTGGTTCAGTCTCAGAAGGTTGTGCATTTCTAAGAATTTGTCCATTTCTTCCAGGTTGTCCATTTTATTGACATAGAGTTGCTTGTAGTAATCTCTCATGATCCTTGTATTTCTGCAGTGTCAGTTGTTATTTCTCCTTTTTCATTTCTAATTCTATTGATTTGAGTCTTCTCCCTTTTTTTCTTGATGAGTTAAGCTAATGGTTTATCAATTTTGTTTATCTTCTCAAGGAACCAGCTTTTAGTTTTATTGATCTTTGCTATTGTTTCCTTCATTTCCTTTTCATTTATTTCTGATCTGACCTTTATGATTTCTTTCCTTCTGCTAACTTTGGGGTTTTTTTGTTCTTCTTTCTCTAATTGCTTTAGGTGTATGGTTAGGTTGTTTATTTGAGATGTTTCTTGTCTGTTGAGGTAGGATTGTATTGCTCTAAACTTCCGTCTTAGAACTGCTTTTGATGCATCCCAAAGGTTTTTGTTCATCGTGTTTTCATTTTCATTTGTTTCTACATACTTTTTTACTTCCTTTTTGATTTCTTCAGTGATATCTTGGTTATTTAGTGGTGTATTGTTTAGCCTCCATGTGTTTGTATTTTTTAAAGATCTTTTCCTGTAATTGATATCTAGTCTCATAGCGTTGTGGTCGGAAAAGATACTTGATATGATTTCAATTTTCTTAAATTTACCAAGGCTTGAATTGTGACCCAAGATATGATCTATCCTGGAGAATGTTCCATGAGCACTTGAGAAGAAAGTGTATTCTGTTGTTTTTCGTTGGAATGTCCTATAAATATCAATTAAGTCCATCTTGTTTAATATATCATTTAAAGCTTGTGTTTCCTTATTTATTTTCATTTTGGATGATCTGTCCATTGGTGAAAGTGGTGTGTTAAAGTCCCCTACTATGTATGTGTTATTGTCGATTTCCCCTTTTATGGCTGTTAGCATTTACCTTATGTATTGAGGTGCTCCTATGTTGGGTGCATAAATATTTACAATTGTTATATCTTCTTCTTGGATTGATCCCTTGATTATTATGTAGTGTCCTTCTTTGTCTCTTGTAATAGTCTTTTTTTTTTTTTTTCTTGTGATAGTCTTTATTTTAAAGTCTATTTTGTCTAGTATGAGAATTGCTACTCCAGCTTTCTTTTGATTTCCATTTGCATGGAATATCTTTTTCCATCCCCTCACTTTAAGTGTGTATGTGTCCCTAGGTCTGAAGTTGGTCTCTTGTAGACAGCATATATATCTTGTTTTGTATCCATTCAGCCAGTCTGTGTCTTTTGGTTGGAGCATTTAATCCGTTTCCATTTAAGGTAGTTATCAATATGTATGTTTCTATTACCATTTTCTTAATTGTTTTGGGTTTGTTATTGTAGGTCTTTTCCTTCTCTTGTTTTTCCTGCCTAGAGAAGTTACTTTAGCATTTGTTGTAAAGCTGGTTTGGTGGTGCTGAATTCTCCTAACTTTTGGTTGTCTGTAAAGGTTTTAATTTCTCTGTTGAAACTGAACGAGATCCTTGCTGGGTAGAGTAATCTCAGTTGTAGGTTTTTCCCTTTCATCACTTTAAATATGTCCTGCCACTCCCTTCTGGCTTGCACAGTTTCTGATTAAAGATCAGCTGTCAATGTTATGGGGGTTCCCTTTTATGTTATTTGTTATTTTTCCCTTGCTGCTTTTAATATTTTTTCTTTGTATTTAATTTTTGATAGTTTGATTAATATGTGTCTTGGTGTTTTTCTCCTTGGATTTATCCTGTATGGGACTCTCTGAACTTCCTGGCTTTGATTGACTATTTCCTTTCCCATATTTGGGAAGTTTTCAACTATAATCTCATCAAATATTTTCTCTGTCCCTTTCTTTTTCTCTTCTTCTGGGACCCCTATAATTCGAATGTTGGTGCGTTTTATGTTGTCCCAGATGTCTCTAAGACTGTCCTCAATTCTCTTCATTCCTTTTTATTTATTCTGCTCTGTGATGGTTATTTCCACTATTTAATCTTCCAGGTCACTTATCCGTTCTTCTGCCACAGTTATTCTGGTATTGATACCTTCTAGAGAATTTTTAATATCATTTATTGTGTTATTCATCATTGTTTGCTTGCTCTTTAGTTCTTCTAGGTCCTTGTTAAACGTTTCTTGTATTTTCTCCATTCTATTTCCAAGATTTTGGATCAGCTTTACTATCATACTCTGAATTCTTTTTCAGGTAGACTGCCTATTTCCTCTTCATTTGTTTGGTCTGGTGGGTTTTTACCTTGCTCCTTCATCTGCTGTGTGTTTCTCTGTCTTCTTATTTTGCTTAACTTACTGTGTTTGGTGTCTCCATTTCGCAGGCTGCAGGTTTTTAGTTCCCGTTGTTTTTGGTGTCTGCCCCCAGTGGCTAAGGTTGGTTCAGTGGGTTTTGTAGGCTTCCTGGTGGAGGGGACTGATGCCTGTGTTCTGGTGGATGAGGCTGAATCTTGTCTTTCTGATGGGCAGGACTGCAGCCAGTGGTGTGTTTTGGGGTATCTGTGACCTTATTATGATTTTAGGTAGTCTCTCTGCTAATGGGTGTGGTTGTGTTCCTGTCTTTCTAGTTGTTTGGCATAGGGTGTCCAGCACTGTAGCTTGCTGGTCTTTCAGTGGAGCTGGGTCTTAGTGTTGAGATGGAGATCTCTGGGAGAGCTTTCGCTGTTTGATATTATGTGGAGCTGGGAGGTCTCTGGTGAACCAATGTCCTGAACTTTGCTCTCCCACCTCAGCGGTGCAGGCCTAATACCCGGCTGGAACACCAAGATCCTGTCAGCCAGATGGCTCAGAAGAAAGGGGAGAAAGAGAGAGAGAGAGAGAGAGAGAGAGAGAGGGAGGGAGGGAGGGAGAGAGAAATAAAGAAAGAAAGAGAAGAAAGAAAGAAAGGAAAGAAAGAAAGAGAAAGAAGGAAGGAAAGAAAGAAAGGGAGGAAAGAAAAAAAGAAAGAAGGAAAGAAGGAAAGGAAAAGAAAAGAAAGTTATTACAATAAAAAAAATTATTAAAAATAAAAAAATTAAGAAGTAATTAAAAAAAAAAGAAAGAAGAGAGCAACCAAATCAGAAAACAAATCCACCAATGAAAGCAAGCCCTAAAAACTGAGCTAAACAAACAAACAAACAAACACACACAAAAAACAGACAGACAGAACCCTAGGACAAATGGTAAAAGCAAAGCTATACAGACAAAATCACACAAAGAAGGGTAAGCTGGGACAAAGTGAGATAGTGGTAGTGTATATATGGACATATATATACTACCAAATGTAAAATAGATAGCTAGTGGGAAGCAGTTGCATAGCACAGGGAGATCAGCTCAGTGCTTTGTGAAAAAAAGCACACAAAGAAGCATACACATACACACCAAAAAAAAAGAAAAAGGAAAAAAAAATATATCTCTTATAAAATAAAAGGAAGCGAGCAGTCAAATCAATAAAGAAATCTACCAATGATAATAAAGTCTAAATACTAAACTAAGATAAACATAAAACCAGAAACAAATTAGATGTAGAAAGCAAACCCCAAGTCTACTGTTGCTCCCAAAGTCCACTGCCTCAATTTTGGGATGATTCATTGTCTATTCAGCTATTCCAGAAATGCAGGGTGCATCAAGTTGATTGTGGATATTTAATCTGCTGCTCCTGAGGCTGCTGGGAGAGATTTCCCTTTCTCTTGTTTCTTTGCACAGTTCCTGGGGTTCAGCTTTGGATTTGGACCCACCTTTGCATGTAGGTCGCCTGAGGGCATCTGTTCTTCGCTCAGACAGTTCGGGGTTAAAGTAGCAGCTGATTAGGGGGCTCTGGCTCACTCAGGCCGGGGGGAGGGAGGGGTACGGATGCGGGGAGAGTCTGCAGCATCAGAGGCCAGTGTGACGTTGCAACAGCCTGAGGCGCGCCGTGTGTTCTCCCGGGGAAGTTGTCCCTGGATCACGGGATCCTGGCAGTGGCGGGCTGCACGGGCTCCCAGGAGGGGAAGTGTGGATAGTGACCTGTGCTTGCACACAGGCTTCTTGGTGGCTGCAGTAGCAGCCTTAGCGTCTCATGCCCGTCTCTGGTGTCCGCACTGATAGCCGTGGCTCACGCCTGTCTCTGGAGTTTGCTTAGGTGGTGCTCTAAATTCCCTCCTCATGCACCCTGAAACAATAGTCTCTTGCCTCTTTGGCAGTTCCAGACTTTTCCCCAGACTCCCTCCCATCTAGCTGTGGCGCACTAGCCCCCTTCAGGCTGTGTTCACGCCGCCAACCCCAGTCCTCTCCCTGCAATACGACTGAAGCCCGAGCCTCAGCTCCCAGCCCCCACCCGCCCTGGCGGGTGAGCAGACAAGCCTCCCAGGCTGGTGAGTGCTGGTCCACAGCGATCCTCTATGCGGAAATCTCTCCACTTTGCCCTCTGCACCCCTGTTGCTGTGCTCTCCTCCGTGACTCCGAAGCTTCCCCCCGCCATCCCCCATCTCCACCAGTGAAGAGGCCTCCTAGTGGGTGGAAACTTTTCCTCCTTCACAGCTCCCTCTCAGAGGTGCAGGTCCTGTCCCTATTCTTTTGTCTCTGTTTTTTCTTTTTTCTCTTGCCCTACCCAGGTACCTGGGGAGTTTCTTGCCTTTTGGGAAGTCTGAGGTCTTCTACCAACGTTCAGTAGGTGTTCTGTAGGAGTTGTTCCACATGTAGATGTTTGTTTGATGTATTTGTGGGGAGGAAGGTGATCTCCACGTGTTATTCCTCTGCCATCTTGAAGGTCTCCACGCATGTTAATTAAATCTGTTTCCTGGATGAAAGAAGCTGGGAGGTTTGGAGTTTGCAAGAAATGTCCCTCTGTTTAAGTAGATCCAGGCTTACCTCTATACTTATGTAAACATACCTCTACATGCCAACACCTACAGTGTGTGCACTGAAGGAAAGCCTGGCTTTGGCTGCCATAGCAGACCATTTCCAGTTAAAGGTGGCCCCTGCTTAAGAAGCACTTTGACCAGTAACAGAAAACCATCTGGATAAAACACATCCCAGAACGGATGAGGGTCAGAGATGAGAAATCACCCTGTTCTCCTATGGTGAACCCCTTAAGCTTCCATATCTCCTCCTGCTTAAAGATGTATTGATATTAAATTCGGTTTTTCTTCTGCCCTCTCTAGTCTGGATTGATGGGGTTTAGACATTTTATATGTCTGCTAAGAGTTGTCTTTCTTCATCTAATAATAATATACCTATTAGGATGAATCAATAATATATCCAGTCATGGAGCAGTGATGTGAAGAGACTAATGAACCTAGGTTTCCTTTGGACCAGAACGCTAAGATTGCTTATAGTACTGCCTATTTTCCTTGCCTATCTATTCAGTTTACACTATTTAGATTTTCTTTCTTGGGCAGAATAGTCAAATAGATCTTAAATGTTGGTCTCTAAAGTACCCAGGTAATGTTGACCAGGAATTAGTAGTCAGAATCATACTGAAATATTACCTAAATGTATATGTATGCATATATACATGTGTACATATTTGAACGCATGTGATTGAAATTAGGTCTACCTTTGACATCTCTTGTGGCAGCACAGATGGTGATGTGGGTTATCACACATCAGGGGTTAGGATCCCAGAACTGTGTCTCCAGGCAGGACAGCTCTCAGCTCTGGGCTGGACACTCTTCTAGTTGATCCATATGAAATACCTGCCAAGGGCTTCATTAGATGGTATTAGATACTTGGAAAAAATAACCTATTTTGTAACCCCTGGATGGATATAAAGACATGAGAGTAAGTAAAAATATGATTGGGAGGAAAAATCAAACAGCTAAGATCATTTCATAGTAGGGGTAAGGTAGCATTGGTCCTTGTTTACTATGAGATCATGGTTTTTATAATGTCTCTCATCTTTTTCTGATGAAGATTCTCTGTCTGATATGGGTTTCAAAATATTTCCAACTTTGAAGATTAGTGGCTTTAGAGGCATGAGACTGTTTTGTTTTTTAAGGAAGCACAGGTACTGCTATCTTCTTAGACACAGTTTTCCAGATCAAAAGTATTTCCTACTCTATTGTCTCTTACTGTGGAAAACAATAATTTAAACAGCATCTACCAATGAATACAGATCAAGGATAAACAAGCCTATAGCATTTGGGTAGGCTTAAGTCCATTTATGCAAAAATCAAATTATGGCTGCGCTGTTTTTTTTCTTTTTTCTTTTTTAAAATTTCTTTCTTTGTTTTATTCTTTTCCTTCTCCTGGAAACAATTGATAACATCAGTTCAAAAGAAATTAATACAAAGAATTAATTAGCAGAATCTAATATCCAATAAATGTAGTCTGGAAAAAAATTTTCATGGATGGGTGATTGTAACATTAAATGGAGGCAGAGAGGTAAAGGAACAAATTATGTTTCTGAGTCAGATTTTTTTTCCTCCTTTTATTCATACACTCATTGAAAGAGCAATTGAGGAGAGCAATAAACTAGGAAGAGTTAGGTCCTCTTGAGAAACAAATCGGAGCCGTTAGGTAACATCATAAAGTAGCCATTTAGTACATTGACCTCATGTATTTAAAGATTATGAGATTTTACAGTAGTTGGGTTATAAAATATCAATTTAGAGCAACAGCAAATTTCCTGATATTCATTTCAGTTTATAGGCAATTCCTGTTCTGACACAAATGTATAGCCTGGGTGACCAAGTTCTCTAGGCCATTGCTGCATTTTTCTTGAGGTGGGGGAAGTCTCAATGGCTTTTACCCAGAAAATCTGTGGGCTAAAAATTCCCCCTTAGTCAAGCCATTTGTATTATAGGAGGCTTTAAAACAGTTCCGTAATTTATTAGAGCTCTCACAGTTTTTCCCTTTTTAGCTTCTAGGCCAGCAAGGGAAAGGGAGAATATTAGGGATGTTGGGTTTACATGATCCTACTTTGAGGGGTTTATATAGCCTCTGAATCCTATACATCACTAATTGCGACAACTAAAAATAAAGTATGACTAAAAGAATACTGCCATTATGAACTACTTGCTATGTTAATATTCAGATGAAGAGTCTTTTTCATTCGTACTTCATTGAAAAATTAGAGAGTTTTTTTTTTCCTTCCTTAAAGATGTATGCTTATTGAATGTATTTAAATTACTAGCTAATTTTTTCAGGGGGAAAAACCCTGAGGCAAGTGTAAAACTAGTAGCTACAGAAAGATGGAGAATCAGATGTCTGCTGGGCAAATTGACAGAACTCTTTAATCTTCGATGCAGTGTGCTATAGAGTCTGTCCTTTCATGCACCTGCCCAAGCCGAAAGTAATTACACGATGGCACTATTAATACTGAAGAGCTTGAGTGGGGAGAGGGTTATCTCCTCTTCTTAGTAATTGATTGTCAGCTGATTAGTGGACAACATTTTTCTTGCAGCATAATTGCCTTTGTGCTATTGTAGCCTCTCTGACCTGGGTTTAGGCCATTGCACTGATTTTGAGGCCCTGACAATAGCATCGCAGCCCTGAAAGTAATGAACTGGAACTCAATCACTGCAAATTCCCCAAACAGTAAATGCCTAGTTAAATAAATGTATTTCAATGATATCCTGGATAACAGAAATCATACCAAAGATCACATTTTTTTCTTTCTAGGAAAACCATAAAATTCCATTTGGAAAAGTGTATATTTGGAAGGAATAAATGGATACCCTGGTATATGCCATTTGTCTTTAATGGCTGTGATGAACTTATCAGAAGCAACTTTTGTGGGATTTTTAAGGAGACTAAGTAGAGAATTAGAAGATTTTAATGCCATTTTATTGTGTGGTAGCCACAAATATCAAATAATAATCTCTTTCTTATCATAAAAATATTTGATGACGTGCCTTTATTTCCTGTATAAGGTGCTGGACTAAGAAGGGGAAAAGTGGGAAATACATGTTTTAAATCTATGAGCTTAATAGTTCACCAAGTGGAAGTGAAGGAATATTGTAGGCTTTCCATCTAAATGTCAGTGATGCCAGCAGGGTTTCCTTGAGTTCCCATGGGCAACCTTCACATTTTTGCAGATAGAAGTAAGACTGTTAGAATCTATTGCCTAACTTTAAGAGCACTAAACAGAAAATCTCTAAAACTTCAAAGGAGAAAATGCTACCATATGAAAGAGAATCTGGTAATCATTAAAACAAGTTCTGTGTCCTCAGATTAGGAGGTCAAATTTTTCCTCATTTGAAAACTGAGATACAAAGAAGATCCTGGTAATGCCAATTGTCTCCATTTTTTAGCCAAATATTCTAATGCTTTTAGGAGCATATTCAGCAATATTTACCCATATTTCTAATTGAGGCCACTGACCCAGAAAAGCAACATTATTAAATTAGCTAGTAATTTAGCCACATTACTAAATTTGACTTGCAAGGCTCAAAGTGGTATAGTTGCACAAATATTTGAGCAAGAAGACTACCTGCTAGAGCACACTATCCTAAACCAACAGGTGTGATACTGGCTACAAGCAGCTGATTTATTCTCAGCCATCATCATTTGTGTAAGCTTACATTTTTTTTAATACATTTATTTATTTTTATTTTTGGCTGCATTGGGTCTTCATTGCTGTCAGTGGGCTTTCTCTAGTTGTGGTGAGTGGGGGCTACTCTTTGTTGCAGTGCGTGAGCTTCTCATTGTGGTGTCTTCTCTTGTTGCGGAGCACGGGCTCTAGGCGTGCGGGCTTCAGTAGTTGTGGCACGCAGGCTCAGTAGTTGTGGCTCTCGGGCTCTAGAGCGCAGGTTCAGTAGTTGCGGCACATGGGCTTAGTTGCTCCACGGCATGTGGGATCTTCCCAGACCAGGGCTCAAACCCGTGTCGCCTGTATTGGCAGGTGGATTCTTAGCCACTGCACCACCAGGGAAGCCCTAAGCTTACATGTTGACTGTGCTCTTGTTTAGTTTTGAGGAATTATAGGAGTATTATTAATCCCAACATAATAATAATAGCAATGTTGCAAATGCTAGTAAGGAGAAGTGTAGGTTATGATACAGAGTTGAGATAATTACAAAATGGAAAGGGATGAGACAATGATAAGTATCATAATTTATTGTGAATTAGTCATTTGACAGTGAGAAAATTCTGAAATACAGAGTGAGTCAGCCATTATGTGAAAAGTACAGCATGTGTATATTCAACTATAATTGTCAAGAGATGAAAAAATGTGATTGATGGAAAATCTTTTGAGTGTGGCTAGAGGATCAAAGTAAATTCTCAGTGAGGATTAGCTTAATGTAAATTCAGTGGAAGGTTAAGAATTTGAGAACCTAAAAGCTAAGCATAGTGTACCACTGATGAAACTTTCATCAAGCCCCAGATGGAACTTATTCCAATCTGTACAACATCAAAGTGAGTGGTCAGCACATTGAAGGTGAAACTGTAACTGCTGGGGAGTTCCCTCTGACTCTTGCTGTGATTATCACAAAGAGGGTTATTTGTTTTAATGGATTGTCAACAGAGATGTAATTCATCTATTTTAGAAAAAGATGCCTCATAATATGATGTAGACAAGGTTTAAAGCTATGATGGGCCAGCTCACACACCTATTTGATGGAAATGATCTGAAATTTCGGTTGAAACCCCTCATGATTTTTGTGCAGAACATCCAAGACCTCTTCAGAATATTGCTGAACGCTATCTGTTGTTTAAAAAGCTAACTCAAGGGTCTAAATTATACTCCATTTTTGAAGATTTTTTTTTTCTACCACATCGTTCCCGGTTAAAAAATGTAACCTGAACATGCTGCCTTTTAAAATCTTCTTTATCATGATAATGATAAACACCCATGAACATTGACTTTCCCCCCATTTTTCATTTAATTATCGTTCTGATGTCTGAGTTGTTTACCTATGTCCAAATTTTACCTCAATTCCATAACCAATTGGCTAGGGTTTTATTAATTTTGATATAGGAAAGATTATCTGAGATTCATGGTTAAAAATGACTAAGTAAGAACATTTTTTCTGCTTCTTTCCCTCAAAATTCACCAATAAAAACTATAAAATCTAAACTAGAAAAATAAGCACTCCATATAAAAAAAACAAAGTATCAGCTACAACGGAACACTTTTATAAATAAGCATACTTACCTAGTGTGAAGTCTGAATGGGAGTTGACAAGGAGCCTACCCATGAATGCCATCTTGAAACCAAAGCAGAACACATACTTCCCTAAAAAGTATCTTTGATCTGAAAGGATATTATCTAAGGGTCTTTTCATTAGAGGTAAAATCTAGGGATGTGTGTGGGCCAAGAAAGAAGTGGGAAGTAGCTCTGTAGAAACGTTAATACTATAGAACTTCAAGTTGGTACTGAAGGAGACAACGTGTCAACAAATCATCTTATTCTTTTGCTTTAAAATTATCTACCTAAGGAGGTACTGCTATAGGTGAAGGAGGGGTGGTACAAGGTGTGGTTAAAGGGGATGCTTTGTAGTTTAAGAGGTCAGCACAGTCTGAACATTGACATTTCAATTGTACAATGAGCAGACCAACCCTAATGTCTTTTCATTATAGGCATCATTTCAACATATTCCTTAAAATATTGTTGAAAAGGTGCTATTGTTTGGAAAATGTGTTCAGGAGGAGCAAGAATTTCCTTTGTTTATCTCTAGCCATACCATTTTTCCCAGACGATAACAGACTTCTTAAGAGAGTGTTTAAGACACATATCCCATAGAAGCTCTTGACTGCTTTGACTTAACCCTCTTTTCATCTCTTCACACATTATTCCATAAATAGCCAGCTACATTTCAAGATGAGTAATAATCACGGCAGAATTAGCATGGGGCCTACAAGCATAAACTATAAAATAAAAGAGAACAATAACATAATCAGAAGGTAAATGAAACAACATATTGCAGGTTTAATTAAATAGGAAAAGGCAAACTTTTCAGGCTTAAGAAAATGCAGGCCACTGATCTTTCTTTAAAAGGAGCTCAAGGAAAATATGCTAGTCTTCAAAGAAAAAAATAATAAATAAAACTGAAGGAAGTAAAAAGAGAGTTTGTAGTGATCTGAAAAGCAATGGAAGATAAAATAAAAGCATTGCAGGGATGAGTAAATGAGTAAATGTGACTGAAAATACTACTCCAGTTATTGAAGAAAGGACTACAAAAACTTGAACAGGGGAAAAAAACAGGAAAAAATGATGTAATAGCAGATAAATTCTCTGAAATAAATATCTGAATATATAGATAAACAAGGTTTATCCTGTCCTAGAAAACAATTGATATAGAACTATCCACAAAAACAAATTTCCTAGAGGATGGCAGGGGTAAAGAAAGCGTCCTTTTCTATCAGGAGAAGAAAAATTAAAAAACAAAAATATACGTGAACATAATATTAGGCTAGCCTCAGTCTTTCCACAGCAACATCCAGTGCCAGAAGAGAGTGGTGCAATAGCTAAAAATTTCTGAAGGAAATAAAATATAATCAAGGATTTTTATACCCAACTGTATTCTCTTTCAAGCTTAAAGTTTAAAGCATTCCTCAAATGCAAGAACTCAGAACACAGCACTCATGAATAATTCTTGAAAACATATTAGGTAATTTTAGCCAATCATAAGATAAATCAGAATTAAAAACTCATGAATAAAGAAGCCACGGTAAAAAGGACTGGTTTTAAGCATTGAAACATAAGAAATAATAACTAAAAAATTATTGGAATTATTGATTGGAGAACAAACTGTAAATATAAACTCTGATACAGTAAAATGAATAATATAAGTAATAAAATTTGGTGATATGGGAGAGGAATGGCAAGAAGTGGGAATATACTAATTTATTTTTATAGCAGGGACAATAGATATTGCCTAAATCAGAAACATAGTTTTTAAAAAACTTATTCCATTTCCAACTTTTCACTATTTTTCATAATCTTTTTTTTAAATATTAGATCAATTTCTTTTTAGAAACACATCTCTTATGGTAAGGAAATATTTCAATTTTAATTTTTAGTTTCTTTTAAATGCACATATAATTTAATAAAGTGTTTTTTATTCTAAAATGGGATATATAGAATGATTCATTTTTGGAAAGCCCTGCATCTATCTACCTATATGTATTAATTACATTAAATTTCTATTGTTACCAAAACTACAGTTGTCGAGGTCAGAAGTCTAACATGGATCTCACTGAGCTAAAATCAAGATACCCCTTTCTGTGTGCTCTAGGGGAGAATCTTTTTCCTGTTGTTTTGAGTTGTTGATAGAATTCAGTTTTTTGAGTTTATAGGACTGAGGTTCTTGTTTTCTTGCTGGCTATAACTGGCCATGCATGACCAGCTTCCAGAGGCCACGCCATTCCTTGGCTCATGTCCTTCTTTCTTCACTGTCAGAGCCAGAAATGGCAGATTGGATTCTCATGCTTTATCTCTCTGATTCTTCTTCCATGGTTTCATCACTCTGACTGCAACCTGAAAAAGTTCTCTGCTTTTAAGGACTCATGATTAGATTTGGGTCACCCAGATAATCCAGAATTATCTCCCCATATCAAAGTCCATAACTTTAATTATATCTCAGAAGTCCCTCTGCTATGTAAGATAACATGGCAATGAGGATTAAGATGTGGACACCTTTCAGGGTCATTATTCTGCCTATCACACTATCCATCAATCCATCTATTTTAATATTTTAGGAATATTAAGGATAATTATTACTAACTGGTAGATTTCAAGTGAGTTTTAAATTTTAAAAAGTTTCATATTGCTTAAAATGTTACATAATGATTTTGTATTATTTCTACCTAAATAGTACATTTAGTATTCTTTAAATATATTATCCAAGAAGATGTTTAAATCAAGTAACAAGTGGGAGTAGTAGACTAGAGATAGTTTTAAAAGGACTGATAGCTACAAAGTAAAATAATCTTGATGCTTTTCTTGGTGTGAGATTACAAACACAAATATGAATAGTGTATAGAGCTAGTTACCTCAGTTCATAAATGACTATCATAGTTTTGAGGAGTTGGGAGATAAGACTAGTCTTAAAGTACTTTCTGGAACTAAGCAAGGAAGTTAAACTTGATCCATAGGAAAATAATTTAACAAGATTAATTGGTTCTATCTTGGAACTGACAGAGGGGTTGATGGAACTAAAACCACAGAGGCTTAAAGAATAACAGGCTGAAGAACCCTAAAGATGTTGATGTTTGATCAGTGCCTATGTTTCATTATTCTGTGTTAATTTCTTTGTGGTTTGTTGTTTTAATGCCATTTAATTTGCTAGATACTTTCCAATAATAGTAAGAATGTTAAAGTTGAAGGCCATGTCTTTTGGTTCTTGACTAAATATTTGCTTTGTCAATATTTACAGTGGGCAAAGCACAGAATAAGATGCTGTATTCAAGCTCAGAAGTTGTTTTTGAACCTCTCAGTCCTTTGCAACTTAAGATTCAGCAAGCACCTCAAAAGCACAAGCTGTGCAGACTTGTGCAGAAAGTTCCCTTTTCTCTGGGATTTTGGTCTCTCAAGTCCTGACTGTCTCAGGGGCCTTGCACTTGTCACTCCAAGTCTGTGTGAATGCCAAATCTCTATGCTGCTTCCATCAGTTCAGTCTCTATGCACTGTGCGCTGAATTGGAAAATGCACTGAGGGAATACTTGAAGGAGTAGGTGCAGCTCACCTCACTCAACGTGCTTCCTTTCTCTGTAAGATCATGGCTTCTTAAGTCTTGGGTACCTTGGTCCCTGTCTCTTAACTTCAAACAACTGTGTTCTACAACTTATTTTGTTTTTATAGATATTCTCAGCAGGGAAGATGGTCTGACACAGTTTGCTCTGTCGTGATCAGAACTGGAATTTGTCAGTAAAAGTTTTTAAGCAATACTGTGATATGATCACATTTGTGCTTTAAAACAGAGTAAAAGTAGCAGATAGGGTATGTGGAAGAAGAGAGTAAGAGAATGGAGATGATGAATATTTGCTTAGTATAGAGCATGGGTCAGCAAATTATGGCTTGGAGGCCAAATCAAACAGCATGGTTTTATAAATAAAGTTTTATTGCAACACAACCATATCAGTTCATTTACTTATTGTCTATGGCTGTCTCTAAGCAGCAACGTCAGGGTTGAGTAGTCCTTACAGAGATAATATAGCCCACTAAACCTAAACTATTTGTTTGGCTCTTTACAGAGAAAGTTTCTCAACCCCTAGCATAGAGGAACAAGAGTGATTATAGACACATGCTACACGCTTGTTTAAAAAATACATCTCTTGCTCCAAATATGATTTTTGTAATCCTTCTTTGGAATTACCTTTAGAGTTACATAGGAAAACTGGTTGTATCATTATAGTTGTTTATTTTATTTTATTGTTTTTAAAATTTGTTCACCTATTTATTTATTTTAAAATTTTTATTGGAGTATAGTTGATTTCAAATGTTGTGTTAGTTTCAGGTGTACGGAAAAGTGAATCAGTTATACATATATATATATATATCCACTCTTTTCTTTTTTTTAGATTCTTTTCCCATATAGGCCATTACAGAGTATTGAGTAGAGTTCCCTGTACTATACAGCAGGTTCTTAGGTACCTATCTTATATATAGCAGTGTGTATATGTCAGTCCTAATCTCCCAAGTTATCCCCCACCCCCCTTATCTCCTGATAACCATAAGTTTGTTTTCTACATCTGTGACTCTACTTCTGTT
The DNA here is from genome assembly GCF_949987535.1 of Balaenoptera acutorostrata. Taxonomy (NCBI): domain Eukaryota; kingdom Metazoa; phylum Chordata; class Mammalia; order Artiodactyla; family Balaenopteridae; genus Balaenoptera; species Balaenoptera acutorostrata. The sequence continues at coordinate 78,392,434 of NC_080064.1, read as the reverse complement.
TTGTAAATAAGTTTATTTGTACCCTTTTGTTTTAGATTCCACAAATAAGCGATATCATATGATATTTGTCTTTCTGTGTCTGACTTACTTGACTTAGTGTGACAATCTGTAGGTCCTTCCATGTTGCTGCAAATGACATTATTTTGGGTTTTTTTTATGGCCAAGTAATATTCCATTGTATACATGTATCAATTGGTACAGCCACTATGGAGAACAGTATGGAGGTTCTTTAAAAAACTAAAAACAGAACTACCGTATGACCCAGCAATCCCACTCCTGGGCATATATCCGGAGAAAACCATAATTCGAAAAGATACATGCACCCCAATGTTCATTGCAGCACTATTTACAATAGCCAGGACGTAGAAGCAACTTAAATGTCCATCAACAGAGGAATGGATAAAGAAGATGTGGTACATATATTATTTTTTATTGATAAAAACTAAAACATTTTGAAATCAAAATCTTTAGCCTGAATATCTTTCTTATTTATCCTCACACATATATCTAATTGAGTTTTAGCTGTTTTAAAACTACATATACATCCTAAGAACAAAATCTTGCCCGCTTTAAGAGATTCAAATGAAATTATTTTAGGGGAGTTGTGGGCAAAAGTTAGATAACCTTTAAGACGATAAATAATCACTTCTTCTCATTTATGGACCTTTTTGAAAGATGAAGTTGAATTAATGCTCTAACTATTGTTTTTCAAGAGCAAAGCCCCATTGCTGTGAAAACTATCTTGTTTCACAATCATTAGGCACCAGGTAATTTCTTTGAAATAGTTTTATTTCCTCTATAGCAAGCACTTATTATTTTATCTTTCTAGTACACCTATCATGCAATCCCACTCATTGGAATCACATTTCTCTTCTTTTAAGAGTTTCTTTCTCCTCTTCTAACCATACAGTTCCAGCAGGAGCTGTCTGTTCTCACATGAACCTGTGTCCCTGACAACAGCTGATTGGTCAGTGGAGGTGAGGGCACATGGCACACAACTCAACCTGTCCAGTTATAGTATTTCCTGATCATAGCTAATTCATCCAGAGTTGGGCATCTGACCCAAGAGTTCTTCCTTAGGAGTTTTAAAACTTGACCTGGGAAAGTCTCTCTCAGATGGTAAGTTAGAATGCTGTAAGCACTGAGAGCTGCCACTGTCATGCTTGCCCCATATTTGTGGGTGACTCTAGTCTTCAGTGAGGGAGATAAAATTGGTTTGCAGAGAAATATCAAATGACGATGGAGATAGGAAATCCTGGCAGTGCTTAAGTTCCTGGTTCCATTTTTTTGAGGCCTACTTGGACCCTTACTCCTGCAATTTGGTCATTTAAACTATTCTTTGGAGTCCTGGAGTCAATATGTCTTCTTTGTCTTGTTAACTAGTTTGAATTTAGTTTCTGTTACTTGCAATCAAGAGTTCAGACTGATCTATGCTAGTGAGAGAATATTCTATCATCGCTTAAAGCACCAAGACATTTGGCCTCTTTAAAAACTGCGTGAGTCATTCTATCACATTCATAGTCACACTCTATTGAATGTGAAAGGAAGAGGTGCAGAATGTTAGAAAAAGTCAGGGAAGTCGCAGTGACATTACAAGCTTCCCAATTAGAAGTAATTTCTGAGTCCAAGAAGAAAGGGAAATGAGAGGCACTAAAGAGCTGTGGAGCTAGGTGTTGCACATGCTGACCAAGGGAAAGGTGGAAACAGAGATGGGGCTACCTTGGGAGGAAGCGAGAGTTCTGCTCTTCAAAATACACACCTCTCTTCCTTTGGAATTTAACACTTGTGTTCATTTCTTAATTATTTGCATCAAATATATACATGTGGCAATAAATAATGCAAATATGTCTTTCAAAAGACCAGAGAATGTATTTCTGCTTCTGTTTCAGGATTCATACACTTGGCAATATCTATTAGCTCTTTGAAACAAAAGATGAAGATCTGGTTCATTTATACCACCTCTCCTCCAAATACATGACATTTATATAATTTTTAGTTCTTACATTGTTTATCTCTGTAACTTTAAATAATATCCTTAAACAGTATTTCTTGCTTCATGAATTCCCTTTATTATCTCTTGACTTCCAAATTTGTAAGAAGAAAATATTATTATTCTTATCCTTGTCCCCCTCTCCCACCTTTCACATGCCATTCTCTGTCAGCTTCACTTTTATTTTTACATTATTAAGACTGTTAATGACATAGTCCTACACTTACAAGCAAATATTCCACTCTTTGTCTGTTGAAAAGCAGTGAACAGTATTTGCTTGATTATGGCCATTGTTTAATATTGGTCCAACTAGGGTGTTAAATTGCCTTCCCTAGATTGCCAAGTTGATACGAGAAGTACCTGGGCCACAAGAAGAAAATTCTTCTTTGCATTAATTATAAATTGAATCTTTTTTTTTTTGAGTACCATCAATTGTTTCAATTATCACCTTACTTTGTTTCATATTTTGAAGATTACTAGTTGGCACATGCCCTGAATTCTTAAATTATCTTTTTTTTTTTAAACATCTTTATTGAAGTATAATTGCCTTACAATGGTGTGTTAGCTTCTGCTTTATAACAAAGTGAATCAGTTATACATATACAATATGTTCCCATTTCTCTTCCCTCTAGCATCTCCCTCCCTCCCACCCTCCCCATCCCACCCCTCTAGGTGGTCACAAAGCACCGAGCTGATCTCCCTGTGCTATGCGGCTGCTTCCCACTAGTTATCTATTTTACATTTGGTAGTGTATACATGTCCATGACATTCTCTTACCCTGTCACATCTCACCCCACCCCCTCCCCATATCCTCAAGTCCATTCTCTAGTAGGTCTGTGTCTTCATTCCCGTCTTGCCACTAGGTTCTTCATGGCCTTTTTTTTTTTTTTTTTTCCCTTAGATTCCGTATATATGTGTTAGCATACTGTATTTGTTTTTCTCTTTCTGACTTACTTCACTCTGTATGACAGACTCTAACTCCATCCACCTCATTACAAATACCTCCATTTCATTTCTTTTTTGGCTGAGTAATATTCCATTGTATATATGTGCCACATCTTCTTTATCCATTCATCTGTCGATGGACATTTAGGTTGCTTCCATGTCCTGGCTATTGTAAATAGAGCTGCAATGAACATTTTGGTACATGACTCTTTTTGAATTATGGTTTTCTCAGGGTATATGCCCAGTAGTGGGATTGCTGGGTCGTATGGTAGTTCTATTTGTAGTTTTTTAAGGAACCTCCATACTGTTCTCCATAGTGGCTGTATCAATTTACATTCCCACCAACAGTGCAAGAGTGTTCCCTTTCCTCCACACCCTCTCCAGCATTTATTGTTTCTAGATTTTTTGATGATGGCCATTCTGACCGGTGTGAGATGATATCTCATTGTAGTTTTGATTTGCATTTCTCTAATGATTAGTGATGTTGAGCATTCTTTCATGTGTCTGTAGGCCATCTGTATATCTTCTTTGGAGAAATGTCTGTTTAGGTCTTCTGCCCATTTTTGGATTGGGTTGTTCGTTTTTTTGTTATTGAGCTGCATGAGCTGCTTGTAAATCTTGGAGATTAATCCTTTGTCAGTTGCTTCATTTGCAAATATTTTCTCCCATTCTGATGGTTGTCTTTTGGTCTTGTTTATGGTTTCCTTTGCTGTGCAAAAGCTTTTAAGTTTCATTAGGTCCCATTTGTTTATTTGTGTTCTTATTTCCATTTCTCTGGGAGCTGGGTCAAAAAGAATCTTGCTGTGATGTATGTCATAGAGTGTTCTGCCTATGTTTTCCTCTAAGAGTTTGATAGTGTCTGCCCTTACACTTAGGTCTTTAATCCATTTTGAGTTTATTTTTGTGCATGGTGTCAGGGAGTGTTCTAATTTCATACTTTTACATGTTCCTGTCCAATTTTCCCAGCACCACTTATTGAAGAGGCTGTCTTTTCTCCACTGTATATGCTTGCCTCCTTTATCAAAGATAAGTTGGGCTTCCCTGGTGGCGCAGTGGTTGAGAGTCTGCCTGCTAGTGCAGGGGACGCGGGTTCGAGCCCTGGTCTGGGAAGATCCCACATGCCGCGGGGCGGCTGGGCCCGTGAGCCACAACTGCTGAGCCTGCGCGTCTGGAGCCTGTGCCCCGCAGCGGGGGGGGCCGCGATAGTGAGGGGCCCGCGCACCGCGATGAAGAGCGGTCCCCGCACCGCGATGAAGAGTGGCCCCCACTTGCCGTAGCCGGAGAAAGCCCTCGCACGAACCGAAGACCCAACACAGCCAAAAATAAATAAATAAATAAATAAAGTAGCTATTAAAAAAAAAAAAAAAATTAAAAAAAAAAAAAAAAGATAAGTTGACCATATGTGTGTGGGTTTATCTCTGGGCTTTCTATCCTGTTCCATTGATCTATATTTCTGTTTTTGTGCCAGTACCAAACTGTCTTGATTATTGAAGCATTGTAATATAGTCTGAAGTCAGGGAGCCTGATTCCCCCAGCTCCATTTTTCGTTCTCAAGATTGCTTTGGCTATTCGGGGTCTTTTGTGTTTCCATACAAATTGTGAAATTTTTTGTTCTAGTTCTGTGAAAACTGCCAGTGGTAGTTTGATAGGGATTGCATTGAATCTGTAGATAGCTTTGGGTAGTATAGTCATTTTCACAATGTTGATTCTTCCAATCCAGGAACATGGTATATCTCTCCATCTATTTGTATCATCTTTAATTTCTTTCATCAGTGTCTTATAATTTTCTGCATACAGGTCTTTTGTCTCCTTAGGTAGGTTTATTCCTAGATATTTTATTCTTTTTGTTGCAATGGTAAACGGGAGTGTTTTCTTAATTTCACTTTCAGATTTTTCGTCATTAGTGTATAGAAATGCAAGAGATTTCTGTGCATTAATTTTGTATCCTGCTACTTTACCAAATTCATTGATTAGCTCTAGGAGTTTTCTGGTAGCATCTTTAGGATTCTCTATGTATAGTATCATATCATCTGCAAATATTGACAGCTTTACTTCTTCTTTTCCGATTTGGATTCCTTTTATTTCTTTTTCTTCTCTGATTGCTGTGGCTAACACTTCCAAAACTATGTTGAATATAGTGGTGAGAGTGGGCAACCTTGTCTTGTTCCTGATCTTAGTGGAAATGGTTTCAGTTTTTCACCATTGAGGACAATGTTGGCTGTGGGTTTGTCATATATGGCCTTTATTATGTTGAGGAAAGTTCCCTCTATGCCTACTTTCTGCAGGGCTTTTATCATAAATGGGTGTTGAATTTTGTCGAAAGCTTTCTCTGCATCTATTGAGATGATCATATGGTTTTTCTCCTTCAATTTGTTAATATGGTGTATCACATTGATTGATTTGCGTATGTTGAAGAATCCTTGCATTCCTGGGATAAACCCCACTTGATCATGGTGTACGATCCTTTTAATGTGCTGTTGGATTCTGTTTGCTAGTATTTTGTTGAGGATTTTTGCATCTATGTTCATCAGTGATATTGGCCTGTAGTTTTCTTTCTTTGTGACATCTTTGTCTGGTTTTGGTATCAGGGTGATGGTGGCCTCGTAGAATGAGTTTGGGAGTGTTCCTCCCTCTGCAATATTTTGGAAGAGTTTGAGAAGGATAGGTGTTAGCTCTTCTCTAAATGTTTGATAGAATTCGCCTGTGAAGCCATCTGGTCCTGGGCTTTTGTTTGTTGGAAGGTTTTTAATCACAGTTTCAATTTCAGTGCTTGTGATTGGTCTGTTCATATTTTCTATTTCTTCCTGGTTCAGTCTCGGCAGTTTGTGCATTTCTAAGAATCTGTCCATTTCTTCCAGGTTGTCCATTTTATTGGCATATAGTTGCTTGTAGTAATCTCTCATGATCTTTTGTATTTCTGCAGTGTCAGTGGTTACTTCTCCTTTTTCATTTCTAATTCTATTGATCTGAGTCTTCTCCCTTTTTCTCTTGATGAGTCTGGCTAATGGTTTATCAATTTTGTTTATCTTCTCAAAGAACCAGCTTTTAGTTTCATTGATTTTTGCTATTGTTTCCTTCATTTCTTTTTCATTTATTTCTTACCTAATCTTTATGATTTCTTTCCTTCTGCTGGCTTTGGGGTTTTTTTGTTCTTCTTTCTCTAATTGCTTTAGGTGCAAGGTTAGGTTGTTTATTCGAGATGATTCCTGTTTCTTGAGGTAGGCTTGTATTGCTATAAACTTCCCTCTTAGCACTGCTTTTGCTGTGTCCCATAGGTTTTGGGTCGTCGTATCTCCATTGTCATTTGTTTCTAGGTATTTTTTGATTTCCCCTTTGATTTCTTCAGTGATCACTTCGTTATTAAGTAGTGTATTGTGTAGCCTCCATGTGTTTGTATTTTTTACAGATCTTTTCCTGTAATTGATATCTAGTCTCATAGCGTTGTGGTCGGAAAAGATACTTGATACGATTTCAATTTTCTTAAATTTACCAAGGCTTGATTTGTGACCCAAGATATGATCTATCCTGGAGAATGTTCCATGAGCACTTGAGAAAAATGTGTATTCTGTTGTTTTTGGGTGGAATGTCCTATAAATATCAATTAAGTCCATCTTGTTTAATATATCATTTAAAGCTTGTGTTTCCTTATTTATTTTCATTTTGGATGATCTGTCCATTGGTGAAAGTGGGGTGTTAAAGTCCCCTACTATGATTGTGTTGCTGTCGATTTCCCCTTTTATGGCTGTTAGTATTTGCCTTATGTATTGAGGTGCTCCTATGTTGGGTGCATAAATATTTACAATTGTTATACCTTCCTCTTGGATCGATCCCTTGATCATTATATAGTGTCCTTCTTTGTCTCTTGTAATAGTCTTTATTTTAAAGTCTATTTTGTCTGATATGAGAATTGCTACTCCAGCTTTCTTTTGATTTCCATTTGCATGGAATATCTTTTTCCATCCCCTCACTTTCAGTCTGTATGTGTCTCTAGGTCTGAAGTGGGTCTCTTGTAGACAGCATATATATGGGTCTTGTTTTTGTATTCATTCAGCCAGCCTGTGTCTTTTGGTGGCAGCATTTAATCCATTTACATTCAAGGTAATTATCGATATGTATGTTCCTATTCCCATTTTCTTAAATGTTTTGGGTTTGTTATTGTAGGTGTTTTCCTTCTCTTGTGTTTCTTGCCTAGAGAAGTTCCTTTAGCATTTGTTGTAAAGCTGGTTTGGTGGTGCTGAACTCTCTCAGCTTTTGCTTGTCTGTAAAGGTTTTAATTTCTCCATCGAATCTGAATGAGATCCTTGCTGGGTAGAGTAATCTTGGTTGTAGGTTTTTCTCCTTCATCACTTTAAGTATATCCTGCCACTCCCTTCTGGCTTACAGAGTTTCTGCTGAAAGATCAGATGTTAACCTTATGGGGATTCCCTTGTGTGTTATTTGTTATTTTTCCCTTGCTGCCTTTAATATGTTTTCCTTATATTTAATTTTTGACAGTTTGATTAATATGTGTCTTGGCGTGTTTCTCCTTGGGTTTATCCTGTATGGGCCTCTCTGTGCTTCCAGGACTTGATTAACTATTTCTGTTCCCGTATTAAGGAAGTTTTCAACTATAATCTCTTCAAATATTTTCTCAGTCCCTTTCTTTTTCTCTTCTTCTTCTGGGACCCCTATAATTCGAATGTTGGTGCGTTTAATGTTGTTCCCAGAGGTCTCTGAGACTGTCCTCAGTTCTTTTCATTCTTTTTTCTTTATCCTGCTCTGCAGTAGTTATTTCCACCATTGTATCTTCCAGGTCACTTATCCTTTCTTCTGCCTCAGTTATTCTGCTATTGATCCCATCTAGAGTATTTTTAATTTCATTTATTGTGTTTTTCATCGTTGCTTGGTTCCTCTTTAGTTCTTCTACGTCCTTGTTAAATGTTTCTTGCATTTTGTCTATTCTATTTCCAAGATTTTGGATCATCCTTACTATCATTATTCTGAATTCTTTTTCAGGTAGACTACCTATTTCCTCTTCATTTGTTAAGTCTGGTGTGTTTTGACCCTGCTCCTTCATCTGCTGTGTGTTTTTCTGTCATCTCATTTTGCTTATCTTACTGTGTTTGGGGTCTCCTTTTCACAGGCTGCAGGTTCGTAGTTCCCGTTGTTTTTGGTATCTGTCCCCAGTGGCTAAGGTTGGTTCAGTGGGTTGTGTAGGCTTCCTGGTGGAGGGAACTAGTGCCTGAGTTCTGGTGGATGAGGCTGGATCTTGTCTTTCTGGTGGGCACGTCCACGTCTGGTGGTGTATTTTGTGGTGTCTGTGGCCTTATTATGATTTTAGGCAGCCTCTCTGCTAATGGATGGGGCTGTGTTCCTGTCTTGCTAGTTGTTTGGCATAGGGTGTTCAGCACTGTAGCTTGCTGGTCGTTGAGTGATGCTGGGTCTTGATGTTGAGATGGAGATCTCTGAGAGATTTTTGCCGTTTGGTATTACGTGGAGCTGGGAGGTCTCTTGTGGACCAGTGTCCTGAAGTTGGCTCTCCCACCTCAGAGGTACAGCCCTGATGCCTGGCTGGAGCACCAAGAGCCTTTCGTCCACACGGCTCAGAGTAAAAGGGAGAAAAAATAGAAAGAAAGAAAGAAAGAAAGAAAGAGGCTATAATATAGTGAAGTAAAATAAAGCTATTATAAAGCAAAGCTCTACAGACAAAATCTCACCCAGAAGCATATACATATACACTCGCAAAAAAAGGAAAAGGGGAAAAATTAATATCTCCTGCTCCCAAAGTCCACCTCCTGAATCTGGGATGATTCGTTGTCTATTCAGGTGTTCAACAGATGCAGGCACATCAAGTTGTTTGTGGAGCTTTAATCCGCTGCTTCTGAGGCTGCTGGGAGAGATTTCCCCTTCTCTTCCCTGTTCGCACAGCTCCTGGGGTTCAGCTTTGGATTTGGACCTGCCTCTGCGTGTAGGTCACCTGAGGGCGTCTGTTCCCCGCCCAGACAGGACGGGGTTAAAAGAGCAGCTGATTCAGGGGCTCTGGCTCACTCAGGCCGCGAGGAGGGAGGGGTACAGAGGAGGCGGGGCGAGCCTGCGGCGTCAGAGGCCGGCGTGACGTTGCACCAGCCTGAGGCGTGCAGTGTGTTCTCCTGGGGAAGTTGTCCCTGGATCACGGGACCCTCGCAGTGGCGGGCTGCACAGGCTCCCGGGAGGGGCGGTGTGGAGAGTGACCTGTGCTCGCCCACAGGCTTTTTGGAGGCGGCAGCAGCAGCCTTAGCATCTCACGCCTGTCTCTGGGGCCCGCGCTGATCGCCGCAGCTCACGCCCGTCTCTGGAGTTCTTTTAGGCGGCGCTCTGAATACCCTCTCCTTGCGCGCCGCGAAACAAAGAGGCAAGAAAAAGTCTCTTGCCTCTTCGGCAGCTGCAGACTTTTTCCCCGTCTCCCTCCCAGCCAGCTGTGGTGCGCTAACCCCTTCAGGCTGTGTTCATGCCACCAACCCCAGTCCTCTCCCTGCGATCCGACCCAAGCTGAGCCTCAGCTCCCAGCCCTGCCCGCCCCGGCGGGGGAGCAGACAAGCCTCTCGGGCTGGTGAGTGCTGCTCAGCGCCGAGCCTCTGTGCGGGAATCTCTCCGCTTTTTCCTCTGCGCCCCTGTTGCTATGGGATCCGCGCTGATAGCTGCGGCTCACGCCAGTCTCTGAAGTTCGTTTAGGCGGTGCTCTGAATCCCCTCTCCTCGCGCACCAGGAAACAGAGAGGGAAGAAAAAGTCTCTTGCCTCTTCGGCAGCTGCAGACTTTTTCCCGGACTCCCTCCCGGCTAGCTGTGGAGCACTAACCCCTTCAGGCTGTGTTCACGCCGCCAACCCCAGTCCTCTCCCTGCGACCGAAGCCCGAGCCTCAGCTCCCAGCCCCCGCCCGCCCCGGCGGGTGAGCAGACAAGCCTCTCGGGCTGGTGAGTGCTGGTCGGCACTGATCCTCTGTGTGGGCATCTCTCCGCTTTGCCCTCCGCACCCCTGTGGCTGCGCTCTCCTCCGTGGCTCCGAAGCTTCCCCCCTCCGTCACCCGCAGTCTCCACCTGCGAAGGGGCTTCCTAGTGTGTGGAAACCTTTCCTCCTTCACAGATCCCTCCCACTGGTGCAGGTGCCGTCCCTATTCTTTTGTCTCTGTTATTTCTTTTTTCTTTTGCCCTACCCAAGTACAGGGGGAGTTTCTTGCCTTTTGGGAGGTCTGACGTTTTCTGCCAGCATTCAGTGGGTGTTCTGTAGGAGCAGTTCCACAGATGTAGATGCATTTCTACTGTATCTGTGGGAAGGAAGGTGATCTCCACATCTTACTCTTCCGCCATCTTCTCTCCTCACTTCTTAAATTATCTTTTTTTCATTCTTTATTTGATTTTTCTCCCCCAGTCCCCTTAAATTACCCTCTCTCTTCTATCAAGCTTCCTTCTTTTTCTAAGATACTTTACAGAGTCTTCTGTCTTATTTTTTTAAGCTGGATGGGTGAATGTACAGGCATTATCCTCAGATTTCTTTTGCCTGCTCTCCTTGGTTGGACCTCTGTTTCTGGATTTCCCGTTTTCTTCATATATTTCATCACTTTTCTTGCATATATCCTTAAGTAATTTTCTTGAAAAAGAACATATGTGAGAGTTAAACTTTCTGAATGCTTATATATTGAGAAGTGTCTTTATTCTTCTTTCAAATTTGATGATAGCTTGAGTATAGAATTTAAAATTGAAAAGGTTTTCCCTCAGAATTTGTTTTCTTATACCCTTTCAGGAGACTTTTTCAATCTGAAGACATTTTTTTTCCTTCAATTCTAGTATTATAAACTAAAAGAAGCTGTACAAATGACCTATAAGAAGTTAAAAATAATTTACTTTAATAGCAGTATAAGCCCTTTGTATTTAAGTTTGTTCAGCAAAACACTTTCAGTTTATGGTTTTAATGAGAATGTCAAGTTAATTTTTATATAAATAATCCTACAAGTTTATATTTAATAAAAGCATAAGAATGCTATATCTTTGAATTTCATATCAACCAGATCAAAATAGCAGATATATTTTAAGATTTTAATGCCTATAAGATATTGTTCTAAACTCAGGATATAAAATCACGTATATGGCATTCTGACTCTCAAGGTACTTATTGACTTACTTTTGAACACACATGTAATAATAAAGATGTACCTGTTTAATAAATGTTTACAGCACATGTAAGAAATGCATACATGCTTCCTGTTGTTGCAGACTTCAGATCAGCAGAGAGCTCAATGTAGTATTTGTAAAATACAGTGTTTGTAAAACACAGTGTTTGTAAATTGCTACTGAAGTGTAAGTTAGTATTATTTTGTAAGGAAGGATAATAGAGTGAGAGAAAGCATAGTCACAGGAAAGCACAAGTTGTTCCAGGCCAGTTTGGCTTCGGTGAGCACTGACACAGGTAAGAGTTGAGGCTGGAAGGTTATCCAGACTTGTTTGATGGCCCCAATGAGGTGACGGTTGCCAGAGCCAGGGTGGAGGTGCTGGGAACAATTAAAATACCTCTCTAGTATTTTCCCAAAACACCAGCTCTTTTTAAAGGGACAGAAATGTCAGCTGTCAAGTTATTTTTTTAAATGTTTGCTGGATTTTGAACTGGACCAGTATCTTTGATTCCAAAGATGCCATCAAATTTAATTCCAGAAGGTGGAAAAGCCAAGTTGTCCTATAAACTGATGGAAGTTTGGGATTCCAAGATGTTAGATAATCTTCTTGTTGGTTCTTGTCTTAATTCAGGCTGCTCTAACAAAAGTATCATATTTTGGGTGGCTTAAACAGCAAACATTTATTTCTCATGAGTTTGGAGTCTGGAAAGTCCAAGATCAATGTGCTGACAGATTGGGTGTCTGGTGAGAACCCACTTCCTGGTTCATAAATGGCTGTCTTCTCACTGTGTCTTCACATGGCAGAAGGGGCAGGGGAGCTCTCTGGGGTCTCTTTTATAAAAACACCAATCTCATTTATGAGGGCTCTGTCCTCATGACCTCACCACCTCTCAAAAGACACTACCTCCTAATATCATTACAATGGGAATTAGGTTTCAACATATGAATTTTGGGAGGCCTCAAAAATTCAGTCTTACAGCAGCTGTTTTTTGGGTAAGTAATCTAATTTTGGTTTCCTCTTCTGTAAAGTTGACTAACATTACTGACTTGCTTCACAAAGACATTATGACATTTGTATAATTTGATGGGAAAAAATGTCCAGGTGACTAAGTGTCTAGATCGAAATATAAGGGATTCTGACTGTTATACCGGTGGGTTTACAACATACTTTTTCCTTTCATATTTTGTACAAGAGTATTTGCAGATTGATCATGTGATAACATTAGTAAAGGGAATATAATCTTTCATTTTCATGTAGGTAGAATTCATAAATCTAAGTATTAAGCTTTCTTCAGAAGTATGAAAGTAACAAGGTTGCTTAAATATCAGACCATGGATATATGCCCTTGAAATTTGCATTAATTTTGTATCATTTTCCTATGCCGACAAATGCTGGCCATGTAGTATGTGTTGAAATGTTAAAGTTCTCACGATGTTCCAACTAGTCAAATGAAGATTTCCCTGAGGATTAGTCCTTAAAAAATGGGGCATCTATTGCTTCTTTTGGTGGGACTGGGTGGGAAAGATATTCTTTCCATTTATTAAGCAACAAAGAGAAGTTTACCTTAATTTAACTAATTAAATTTATTAAATTCCTCAGTCTTCACAACTTTTCTGCATTTTACAAACTATTCAGTAATTTTCCCCCTTATAGTTGTCATGGAAATGATGAATCTCAAGAGGGCAGATTTAAATGATTTGAAGAAGAAGGCTTGACATTCCTGAATTCTTTCCAGTTGACTTCAGGAGTAGGCCTTATTTGGGATACTGAGTGGGATTTTTGATGCTTAAACTTTATCACCCACTTCTAATCTGCTCCAATGACATGTAGATTCTGACATGATGGCAATATCCAGAAGGGAAATGAAATACAATTTTTATTAATAGCTAGAATGTGCTCATTACATCCAAGTGAGGGACTTCTCTGGTAAATGAAGCTGCAGCAGGACTCTTAGACCTGGAAACTAAAACAGAGGGTCCCACTTTATGGAATCTAGAATGTTAAGAATGGAGATCAGCACCTTACTGTCTCAGATTGGGTTCTCCAGGAAGCAGCCTCTGAGTCAAAGTTTAGTTTGCAGAATGTTTATTAATAAGTGCACATAGATCCACACCTGTGTAGGGAGAGCAAAGAAGCAGGTGTGGAGAGAGGACGAAGCTGAGCTGTGATGCAGGTACAAGGACAGGCTAGGCTGACTCCTTGGGAGTTCTAGAACTAGAATGAACCTTCAGAATTTTCCTGAGGTGGGCTGAGATGGCCAGGCTTTCACACTACTCTATTAATAAGTTACTTGATGTAGGCTGCCCTGGGAAGATGAGAGACCATGGGGAGGGGGTGGTGGCTCGCTATGACTACGGCCGTCCCCAGAGGAGCTAACAGTGATCCCAGAAGTTGGTGTAACAAGCCCTTCCTGCAAGGAGCATCTGGGCTGTGCATCACAGTGTCTACCTTATCAACCAAACACTCTTACCAACAGTCCACATGGGCAAAGCTGCTGCTCTGCCTCTTAGAGGCTGCACTTACAACCTGGAAGTCATATGCAGAGACATCCCATTGCCTGAGTGAGGAAGAGGAAGAGAAAGGGGCGGAGTCTGACTCTACCTTTAAATTACACAACAACTATGACCGCTAATGAAATGTGGCTGATCTGTACCCCAAATTATTAACAATGTGATTAGCCACTTTTGTACCCTTGGGAGGAGATTTTAGGGAGTGAGCAGATTAGCCACAAGTGTTCAGCTTCAAGTGCCTTCTCTTATGAATTGAGGCATATGATGTGTAGTGAGAAGAAAATACCCTATCCTACAATCCTGTCTGCACACCTGACTGAAAATCTATTATTTTGAAACTTAAAATGAGTTTTATACACAAATAGTTTGTGGGCTTTCCTGAATATGGCATCCATAGAATGATAGTGTCTTAATGGGTGGCATCCAATTTTAGTAAATTTAGATTGGGATTACAATGGAGGTCTTGGCTGAGGCTTACTATTGGATTTGTTGTTATTTTCCATTATTTGTTTTATTTTTTTAAATTTTATGTCTTTTAGTTAGTGAATATCCCAACTCTGGTGCTAAAAAATATAACATCTCAGTTTTTGAGTAATGAATGCAAAAATAGAGGCCACAAACTTCTTTTTGGAGTTAGCCGTTGTCCTTTGTTGCAGGGATTATTAAGTTTCCATTTAAGTAGACTCTGTAACAATGGAAAAAGATATTGGAAGAATTTTAAAGGTGTCTTTATATGCATCCAGCCAAATATAGCCTTCAAATACTAGCCAAAAGGGATATGGGCTTTACTGTCTTCAGGCAGAATCTGGCCTGTTGAGTGTCCTTAGGAGTAATTGTGCAAAAAAAGCAGAAGCCTTTTTTTAAAAAAAAGTGTTAAGAGTTCTGATATTTGTCGGCACTGGTATAAGTAACCATCAAGTACTTACAAGCTACTTTGATTCTCAGCAACTCTTAATGATATAATGAAATATCATTATAATATATATGTATATACACATATATAATCTTTCTATATAGTATATAAACATATAATCTATAAATGCCTGCACATATCATTTTTATAATTGTTTAAGAGCTATAACTTGGTCAGGTTGTCCTTTTCTGTCATGATTCAAATGTTGAATCTTGAGCAACGAGTTTGAGAATAACAAACTGAGCTTGTCATTAGTTGCTGCTACAAAGCCTTGTGTTTAGGATGAGTTCTTTTTTACTTGCCTGAAAAGTGTTTTTCTTGCAGAGCAATTACATCTGATTGACATGTTTCCATGTGCCTGCAGCCCTGATGCATTTTTTTTCTTTGGTACACTAAACAGGTCTAGATAAAGAACTCTTGTTTTATATTTTTGCTCTTGTTGTTTTCTGCTATTAACTAAAATCAGGATACCAGAGAAAAGCTTAGACACCTTGTAAAGTACAACTTAAAACAAATGATAAAATATGTACAAAAAGACGTGCGTTTTGTTGTGGGGCGTCATAGACTATAGCGAAACTAGAATTGCTAAAAGTCAATTGAAAGACAAGAGCGTGCATGCGTAGTTGGGCATGTTAATATTAGAAGCAATTTGTATTTTCTGTATAAACATAATACCTTATTTCTCTTAAAGATAGCTCATTGTGGTGTTAGTAGAAAAAATGGAAGGGCTGCAAATGTATGTTTTTGTCTAAGATTTGTTGCTTTGTTATGTGTAATTTTGAACAATGCACTTAATTGTTGTGGAATTTCTTTTTTAATATGTAAAAACAGGAGAGGAACTACATGACTTCTATGGATTCTTCAAACTGTAACACTTTGTGACTGTATGAAGCATTAGTCGTTTTTCTGACATGACCTTCTAACACAGAGAAGTAGAGAAGCAAATGTGGATAGTACCTTGTAAATACCTCCAAGTCAGCAACTTTATATGCAACTCTGGCTAACAAGAGGAGCTGATACTCTAATTATATCTATCTTTTCTCCTCCTTCAGACTAGAGGCTTTTGGGGATAGCAGCCATGTCTGATGTATGTTCTTAGTGATGACTCTTCATCTTCCTACACTACTGACTCTCAGAAACATTTTATAAATGAATGATTGAATAATGTCTATTACAAATGATTATGGCTTCCAACAATGATCCAATTCCTGTCTTTGAATGATGGTATTTAAGGACGATTTATTGCATTGAGTCAATATCTTAGCATAAATAACTTGGATATTTTTGTGGCCTTGGGTGATTCTAGTATTCACTATGAGATATCTTGCGGCATATCAGTTTTAATCTTTCATTGGTGTTCTGTAAACAGACTCTAGCCTAAGGGAGGAACCCACTTACTGGCTTTCTCACTGTTTGATTAGGTCCTCTGTCTTCTCTCTTCCACTCATCTTCTATATTTTATACTGGGGTTTGTAAATAGGATGCAGATGATTTAAAAGTCAAACATTGGAAACATGGTAATGTTGGCATTGCATACAAATGCAGTGTTCATATTCCACGTTATATGATAAAATATAATACATATTCAAATAGTGAAAAAACCTTCACTGCACATCTACCAAATGCAAGTCATTGTCCAAGGCACTAACAGGTACATGTTCTGTGTCTTCTCACTTTCAGAGAACTTTCAGTCCACAGAGGAA
This sequence comes from Balaenoptera acutorostrata, assembly GCF_949987535.1. NCBI lineage: Eukaryota > Metazoa > Chordata > Mammalia > Artiodactyla > Balaenopteridae > Balaenoptera > Balaenoptera acutorostrata. Next base: position 78,376,249 of record NC_080064.1, on the reverse strand, counting down.
GGTAGGCCCCGGAAGAGTCACATAACACCGCCTACAAAGTACTCCGGGGAGCTGAAAGCCAGACCAGCATTGAATATATTCTAAACTCTACCTCTCATTTCTTGTCTTGATAATGAACACTTTCCTTTTTTCTAGCCAAAACTGTGGACCTTAGACATGGCGACTCAGGATAACCCTGTGATAGAAATCTTTTGTGACTTGATACCAAGAAGAAATAATTTTGCAGTTGCTTTAAGAGGACATGACCAATATACTTGTGTTTTGGATGTAGTTACTGCACAGAACTCCAGATGTCAAAATGAATCTGCATTGTGTTTCTATGCTAATATGTCTCTGCAGGGTTAATTTAAGAATACTGACTCCTTTCTCCGCTGCTCAAATTAACTGATTAGCAGATATCTGGATTGATTAATGTTTCAGTGTTTTTGTCACTTTTTTAGGGAAAGTAGAATGTAGCAATGTGGCACTGAGTACTAGGGAACTGTGATGAATAGTTTTGACTTCTAAATTACTTAAAAAATTTACCCTAGTTTGAGTTACCTTCCCACAGAGAGTTTAAGTCTTCATAGTCATGGTGGTCTTTTATAACAGGAAAGTTCACCTCTCAGGATAGCATATACTGAATGTCTATTATATACCCAAACAATTTACAAACCCTGAAATTGAAAGGAGTAAAAGGTATGCACTACTGGAGAAGCTGGTTTTATGGGGAGACACAGTCATTCTTTGAAGGAGCTTACAGTCTGGCGGGGGAAGTAAGCAATCTCCAAATATTCTAATAATTATAAATATAAACATGTTAAGGGCCGTAACACAGGAGCTAAGTGCTGTGGGAAAGCAGAGTATAAGCTCCATGAAGGCAGAAATGATTCTATCTTTTTTGTTACTATAGTTCCCCCTGTCTGGCGTGGAGCAGGTACTCAACAAATGTGTTGATTTTATGCTTAATTCTGCCTTGGGTTTTACAGTGGACTAACGTTTGAACTAAGCTTTAAAGAGTAAATAAGATTTTCTTTATCAAGAATAGGGAACATTCCAGGAAGAAGCAACAGCAGGAACAAAAGACTGCAAGTGTTTGGGTAACTGCATGTAATCCAGGGTAGCTGCAGTGTAGGAATGTTCATGGCTGGGCACAGAGTGGGTCCCATGATGAGATGCTGAGACAATGAGTATTAGAAGTAAACAGCAAGATGCTGCTTTAACTGCTTCCTGCTTTTTGGAAGTTTCTTATATCCTGAAGAGTCCCTATATAGATGAGATCCATATGACCAACTCGCAATCAAGATGAGTGGTGGATCCTCAACACATTTTTCGTGTATTTTTACTAATAGTGTTTCCTCATTAACTAATTGTTCATGCCAGTTAGTGGTTGTAAACTGGTGGATTACATGGCATGTAGCTCACTGTGCATGCTTTGCTTTGTCAGCATATTGTTTAAAATTTTGGCCAGCATTAAAAAAGATCTAAATTCTTGGTTTCTCCTGAGAAAAGCAGATCTGGGGATACTGGGCCCACATTCCATTCCAGCATGAGAACCCTCTGCTAGAATGCCCCCCAAAAACCGCCAAAACTGGGTTGCCATCTCCCATTTGTTGCTCATGTGCACTTTATGGCTGCCTGCCCTCTTCACTTACCTCCACTGTTCACCTGGGGCCCTTTCAGCATTTGAGTCTAGTCTCAGCAGTGTGGCGTCTATCTAGCCTAGGTGATGTGTTTCACTCTGTGAACTTTGTGTAATATAAAGACTGTATCCCTTTGAATTGATGCCTTCTCTACAAATATTTTCCCCTAACATATTGTTTATCTTTTGATCCTGCTTTTAATTTTTCTGGTACAGTTTTTACTTTTTATGTAGTCAAAGCTTTTCTTTTACTTTGCTACAGTTTTCTATTTCTTTCTTTCTTTTTTTTTTTTAATAATTCTTTTAGTGTATAAAAGCTTCCATTGGTTTTTTCCTCTCCTTTCTTTTCTTTTTCTCTCTTCCAATTGACTTTTGGTTTAGGAATTCTTTCTCTCTAGAGGCTCAAAATAGATTAAATTATAAATACCTCTTGTAGACAAGTTATGATTATTTTTGGTTGAAATCTTTCTTCTCTTCTGATTTTTTGTACAAGTCTACTCAAATGCTGAGTACATATGGATAATGGGGTGTATTTTGAGTGGTCTATTTTCTCTCATTTGCCTTTTTCTTATATTTGTCATTAAGTTCTAATTAGTTTAGCTTTATGTGTTTTAATATTTTGTTAAAAGTAATCCCTCCCTCTTTAAAACAATTATTACTCTTTTGTTTATACTTTCAAATCCATTTTAGAATTATTTGGTCAAATTCCAGAAAAATTCCATTGGGATTTGAAGTAGAATTTTAATGAATGCACTAAAAATTTTAATAAAAACTTTTATTTTGTAAAAATTAGTCTTTCTATTTAGAAACATGTTAGGCTCTTCCTTTATTCAGTTTTTTTTTTTTTGCCTTTTACATCTCTCTATAAAACATTGTGCTTATTGTCACATAAGACATTATTTTCTGTTATATTTAAATTTTGCTTTGTGATTATGAATGGGATCTTTTTGGTTTATATTTTTTTCTATTATATTGTTATTTGGTATATGAGAATATTTATATCTTGTCTGGCTATTATGCCAATCTTTAATTCCAATAGCTTTTCATTTGATTTCTTTCTATTTTTATGTTCTAAAATTGTCACCTGTAAATAAACACATTTTGTCTCTTCCCCTCTAATGTTTGTAGTGTTGTTTGTTTTATATCTTAAAAACATTTGAAATGATATTAAATAAAAAACATGTATGTATATCCTTTAGCCAGTGCCTGACATATTATAAGAACTCATCCTGTCAGATGATATTGATAGTAATAATAATATTAAATAATAACAGTTACTTCATATATCTGTATTTTAATGAGAATTGTTTTATTATTTCACTGTTAAGTAAAATGTTGGCCGATGGTTTGAATTGGACATCTTAAAGATATGTTAAGAAGATGTACTACTATTTGAGATGATTATCTTTTAAAATGTATTTGATTTGAATTTAAATCTCCTAATGCTGTATATTAATAGATTTTCGAATTTTAGACTATTTGTGGATTTCTATAATAAATACTGTTTGGCTATAAGTAAAAGATTACCTTTTCCTATATTACTGAGTTCTAGTTGCTAGCATTTTTTTTAAGTTTAAAAAAATCTTTATTAAATGACATTTAGCTATATTTTTTTCTAGAATTTGTTAGAATTGTAAAAATTAGGGTATATTTTTTCTTAAAATGATCTGAAATACTTTTAATATTTTTCTATTCTCTGAAATAGCTTATATAACATGGCAAAGATCTGTTCCTTGAAAGTGAAGGAATTTACTAGTAAACATATTATGACACTGAGTTTCTTTTCTAGGGGCTCAGATATGGCTTTCAGACAACTTTTTCAAATTATTTTAATTTTTAACCATTTGTGCTAATTTTGATGTATTTTAGTTCACATAAAGCATTCTATTTTAGTTTACATAAAGCAAAATAATGCATCAAGATTTTTTCTCTCCATTTATTAACATCTTATTCACTAGTTTCAGAATCTTCCAAATATTCAGGTATACTGGTTATTTTGGAATGAAATTAACTCATTCCTATTAGTACTGCTTTGGTATTTCTGAACTGGCAAGTTTAGCACATACCCACAAATGTAACCCAATCAGATCTTTATGACACAATTAGCCTGTAATTCTCTAGTTCTTATGACTAACGTGTAGGCCTAGACCTCATAAAACTCTATATTTTAATTCATCTTAACATACCTTCCCTAAGAAGCACTTGGTATGCCTTAAGATATCTTTGCTAATAAGCATGTGCTTTTAGATGCTATTCTCATCCTTTAAAAAGTAATGAGTACAGCAGTTAATTAACTTATTATAATGCCATAAATCCCAGCTCTAGCCATGACCACTGACTCCTCCCCCACCTTTATCAAGAGCATTTTCATTTATGATGAATTATCCCCTGGGTATTCAGTGCAGCGGAGGTTGACCATGCAGAACTCAGGGTCAGACACAATAACATAATCTATACTGCTGGGTAATGACAAGCCTTCTACTCCTACTACTTACCTTCCTGTGCTTGGGTGCCTTTATGCTTCGTTGAAATCAGCAGACATTTATGACAGAATGAGGGGACTTCTCTCCTCCAGATTTCAATTCTCTGCAAAGTAATCTTCAGGATGATTTGTATGTGGGTAGATGTATGGGGTTAGATCTCTGTCTCATATGGTAATTAAACTGCTTATTTGAATTTAACACTGAGGTCTAGTAATTTTACAGGTTTTTTCCTTTTTTTTTTTTGAGGTGCTTTTTACATAGAGTGAATACAATTAGGAGCTGTTCTGGATGCCTTTTTAAAAAATCATCTTAATTTTCTTCTTAACCTTTCCTCTATTGGATTTTAAATATTTACTTTTGCTGAACAATGGCTTCTGACAGAAGTTTGGACCTCTACATGTTCTTCTTCTTATGACTCTACTTATAAAATTGCTCATTTTATAACATGCGGTTCATTTGATTCATTTTCAATAACCTGAAATTTTGAGGATATGCATTTATTATGAGCTGAATTGTGTCCCCCCCCCCCAAAAAGTATGTTAAAGTCTTAGCCTCCAGTACCTCAGAATGTGACCTTATATAGGGTTGTTGTAGATGTAATTAGTTAAGATGAGGCTGTACTGGAGGAGAGTGGCCCTTTAATCCAATATGACTGGTGTCTTTATAAGAAGATGTTGTGAGGACACAGGGAAGAATTCCATGTGAAAATAGAGACAGAGATTAATGTATCTAAAATGCAAGGGATACCAGCAATTGCTGGCAACTACCAAAAGCTAGGAGAGAAGCATGGAATAGATTCTCCCTCAGACCCTCTAGGGGGAACCAACTCTGCTGACACTTTGATCTCATACTTCCAGCCTCCAGAACTGTAAGAGAATGAATTTCTTTTTCAAGCAACCCTGTTTGTGGAATTTGTTACAGCAGCCCTAGGAAACTAATACACCATCCAATGTACATGGTAAAGAAATGCATTTTAGTACTAACTGAACCACTTCACCAGTTACAGCTTGTGTAGCATTGAGCAAGTCTTTGTACCTCTCTGAACATCAATTCTTCATCTCTAAAATTAGGATACTGTTTATACATCAGAGTAAAGAGATAATGTTTATAATGTGCTTAATAGAAAGCAACAGCTTGAATTTTTTCCACCACTCAATTTTCAAGGTCTTTATTGAGCCAAATATAATGGATGTAAAGTTGTCTCCCAAATCCCTTTCTATATCAAAATATCTCTTATTTAGAATTTTAAAGTTACAGTATATGTGAGCTAATTTGAATATCAAAGTAGTCACATGAGTAGAGCAGATGTTATTATTATCCTCATTTTAAAGATGAGGTAACTGCAGCAAACAAGAGTAAATAATTCACTGATTCAAGATCATAGTGTTGTGTTGATCCAGAATTCAAACACTTGATTTCCAATTCCAAACTTTCTAACTCCATCCTGCCAAGCATCATAGAATGCTTAAAGTGGCAGGGCCCTTCAATATCATTACCTCTCAGCATCAAATATAAGTGACTTTTCAATTATTCACACGTTATGTCTTTATTGTCCAAATATATTTTGGACAATATATTTCACCAGAATCATTATTTCTGAGTTCTCTGATTTGATTATTTGGACAAAATTAAACCAACTGCATATTTCTTTCTAAAATTCATTAATAAAAATTCATAATATAAACATTTATTGAACACCTACTATGTTCCCAACATTATTCCAGTCACTAAAGATATAGTAGTGAAGTATAAGTGCCTTTTTATGTGGTATAAGTAATAATAAAACAAGTGCTATATATACTTGTCACATTTTAAGATAATTAAAATAAAAGTAGGAATTTCCTAAATATCTTGCTTTCTTTTTTGTTTCTGAGTGAGAACTATAAACATGCATTTTTTCCAGTTTATCAGTCATATATATATATTTTTAAAATTAACTAATTATTTATTTATTTATTTTTGGCTGTGTTGGGTCTTCGTTTCTGTGCGAGGGCTTTCTCCAGTTGCGGCAAGTGGGGGCCACTCTTCACCGCAGTGTGCGGGCCTCTCACTGTCGCGGCCTCTCTTGTTGCGGAGCACAGGCTCCAGACGCGCAGGCTCAGTAGTTGTGGCTCACGGGCCTAGTTGCTCCGCGGCATATGGGATCCTCCCAGACCAGGGCTCGAACCCGTGTGCCCTGCATCGGCAGGCAGATTCTCAACCACTGCGCCACCAGGGAAGCCCTATCAGTCATATTTTTAAATTTGAGAAATATATTTTTTATCATGTCTTCCCCCACTATTTGTATTTCAGCTATGCCTTAAGAACTGGTGGGTCTTCTCTTGCATATGAGCTGTAACAAAGCTGGGATAGATCCAGTTTAAGACTTGAATTTACTTTTGTCTTTGTAGACTCTCCCTGGTCTCTGAAGAGTTGATGTTAATGCACTCTGACAAATCTGATCTCATTTTCTGACTGTCTACAGTTATTGAAGTTTTATACAACCATTGTTGGGTTGTGAAGATCTCCTTCCCAACATGATCATTCAATTCGATCATGCCCTCTTTTGGACTGTCCTTCCTTCGCTTTCCTTCCTGAGTCTTTACAATGTCTGTGCCTATAGTGACTACTTTTTTTTAATTCAGTGCTCTTACCAGGTTTCAGTTAGACCTGTAATTCCAAATTCATGATTATTATTCTGCAAGTAGAATACTATTTTCTTGCTAAGCTTCTTGCAACACTATTCAGGCATTTAGGAACAATTAAGTAAATTGACCTCAAGTGAAGATGACCATGAAAGGTAGATATAGATATTTATGACCTAAAAGAGTCAGAGACACAGAAACAAAGAGAAAGATGAAGTAAGTCTTATTTGGTAAATAAACTTAGCAATAAAATTAACTTTCTTAAAAAACTTCTGCTTTTTCTGATTATAAAAGTAATACATGTACATTGTAAAAAAACTATGTGTATGTGTATGTGAATATATATATATATAACAAGGAAGTAAAAATTTTCTGTAATCACACTATCCATAAATAACCATTGCTAACACTTTGGTATATATCCTTCCCGATTCTTTTCTATTCATATATCACCTAAAACAAAAGAGAACAAAACAAAAATGAGACCATGATCTGCATATTTTGTAGCCTCCTTTTCCCCCTTAATACAGTGTGGATATTTTTCCATATCAATAAATAAAGATCTTCATCATCATTTTTAGTGGTTACATTTTATGGGTGGACCATCATTCATTTAACTTTCAAATCCCTTTAATGGTCATTTATGTTACTTAGACTTTTAAATATTGTAATAAATTTTGTGATAAACATTCCTGAACAAATATCTTTATACACTTGTCTAATATTAAAAGTAAGTGTTTAAAAGTATAATAGCTGTGTCTAAGCGACCCTTTTCCTCTCCCTATCTCCCTTTCTTGTAAGATTAGCATGGCTACAAGATCTTTCAAAACCTAGTCTTAGCCTATTACTCTTCTAGAATTACATCATTACCCCAAAATGCAGACTGACTCACATTTTTTCAAAAGCCAATGTACTTCTACATTTTAATTCTTATTCCTACTGTTCTTCCTATCTGAAATGTTTGCCTCCACATTTTCCTGTTCTATTAAGTTTCTAATTATCCTTTAAAGTCCAGCTCAAATGTTAGTTCTTCTCTGTATCTTTTTCTAATTCCTCATAAGTAAAATTAATTTTCCCTCATCTGTGCTCCTTTACATTTATAATGTTGGATTTCAGTGTTTCTTGATGGTCTTTCTCTCTATCCATTTAGTCAATCATCAAATCCTTAGTAAGTATCTACTAAGTGCCAGGCTTTGTGTTAGATGAGCAGAACAGGCTCATCTAACATCTTATGCAACTTCTATTCTTGTATATTTTAGTAACTTTATTTTTTATTGCAAAGTTGCTTATAAGGTTAAGAAAACTAGGAGGTACTGGGTGTTTAACAGAGAATTTGTTAGCTAAATTATGATCCATTCCTATGACAGTGTAATTTTCAATCTTTACCACTAGGGGGTATGGGCAATGGAAGCTGGCATCACCCTAGATTGGGCCAGAGTGAAAATCACAAATTAGTAACTTTCATCTCATCAGTCAATTTGTGGCTCCTTGGAGTGTGTGTGGAGAATGATTATGAAGTACATTCTGCTTAGAGGTCCATTATGGGCCTGAAAGTGAAGGTTTTTGTCATATCTGGGCTTGAAGGATGTGTCTGCTGCAATTGCTTAGGGTTTGGGAACCTCAGAGGGGATGAGGAGACTGGGTGGGGAGAGAAGATGGGGATAGGGAAGGGCTGGCGGGGGGACCTCCGGGCCTTGAATAGAGTACAGAGCACACTGAATTCTTCCGTGTTAGGGAAGAAGACAGCAGTGACCTCTTCTGTCTTCTCTGTGGGCCATTGTTTCTAGGCATCTTCCTCAACACACTCCATTTGACTTAGGGACCTAATGACTTCAGGCTCTTCAGTTGCTGGTTTTCTTCTACCATGATGTCCTAGTAGATGGTGTCCTGTCCCTCATTCTAGATTCTCCTCTCCTGGGCAAGGATTGCTGGCCTTTCATTCTCTCTGCTAGGTTACTAATATATCCAAGTTACTAATAATCCAAGTTATGTGGAGGTATTCAGGGGCCCTAACGTGGGCCTGGGATGCACATTAATTGGCCTTTTCTAGACATTATAAGCAATGTTGTTAAAAACATTCCTGGATCTATTAATGTTTATGTTTGTTTCTTCTTGCCTAAAAGGATGCCTTTAGATTGGATGACTATATTTCCTGGTTTGCTGGGGACAGCCTTGGGTTAAGACTATTGTCTTGCATACTGATTAATAGAACCCTCTTTCATCCTGCCATAGAAGTTTTGTTTGCTCATAGTCTAAATTTTTGATGGTAATAACTAGGAATATTTGGGAGTAGGGAGCTTTTTTAGATTGGCTTGAATAACAAAAAGAGAACAAAACCTCTCCAATATAACCGTTAAGTCAAAAGAAATAGTAAAATAATTGGCATGGGTTGGGTGGCTTTTAATCCAGGGTGGGGAGGGGGAGCTATGGAACAGGAGGATACCAAGTATTTTTAATATGAAATACATCTTATTAAAACAGCACATTTAATCATTTAAATTAAATCATACTGCGTTATAATGGCACAGTAACTACTTTGTTCTTTGGAGAAATACTGAGTTTTGATTCCAGATTATTAAGAAAAAGACTGGGAAGATCATGAATGTTTTTGACATTCCCTGTCACATACTAGCATAAAACAATAATTACCAAGTTATGTGATATTCTCCGAAACAACTCTTAAGAGCCTTGGAATCAAAACAACTCCATCAGTATCAATAGGTTCAATGTGTGGCTTAGCTTTAATTGCACTTAGGAGAACCTATTTGTTTTTAGCATTTGAAAGCAAGTCTAAATTGTGTCCAGTGGGGGCACTTAGACTAGCAGGCTTTGGCACCTGCCTCAGGTAAGGAAAGTTTTTGTTTATTTCGTTATCGCTTGATGCTTTGACAGACTATGGCTTTCCACTTACTGCAAGAAGAGCTGCCAGCCATCCCTGCTGGGAGAAGCTAGTATGGGACTAGCAATGAACTTTTGAAAGAAGTTATTATGCCTTATATGGTTGATCTCCCATGCAAATAAAAGAAGCATTTCATACTGTAGCTAAGTGGAATTGGTATTTCATCCAATGTAAATGTATGCCAGCATGCTTTCTGGCTTTTATCAAACACTGCATTTCTCTCCAAAGAAGGTTCCAAGTTCATCTATAGGGTGGCTGCAAGGCAGGACTGGAGTAAAGCAGACTCATGGATCTGTATAGAAATAAAAAGGAATCAATCAGACCAGCATGTGTTTACCAATAATACCTGAATGCAGATCCCAGGGATCTGACCTCAAAGATTCTGTAGATCTGACATGGGGGCTGCTTTTTTGCTTTTTTTTTTTTAACAAATGCTGTCATTCTGATACAGTCAGTAGTTTACTATAAGAAACACCCTCTACTCTCCACTCAGCACTGAACCAAGCCTTATGATGGATGAAAAGAAGTAATAAGTATGTTCTCTACTATTAAGGGAGCTGAGGAATGCAAATACAAGCAAAATACTAAGAGCTAATATTTATTGTGGTATTTCTAGAACACATCAGGCATCAGATGAGATGTGCTCTGCATCAGAGCTTTTGTACTTGCTGTTTCCCCTACACAAACCACTCTTCCTCTAGGAATTTTTTGACCCACTGCTTTGTCTCCTTTAGGTCTACAGTAAGATGTCACCTTCTTAGTGAAGCCTCCTCTTTCTACATTCGAGAATACAACTTCATCATTTTTTATGTTCCTACTGTCTTAATTTTTTTCTAAAGCACTTAAACCATTTGGTATAATATCATTTTAATACTTTATATTTCACTTATTGGTCTATTGTTTGAAATAGACCCTAAGAAAGCAGAAATTTTCATCTATTTTTCTCACTGCTAAATCTCCAGTGCCTACATAATGTCTAAAACATAGTGTGCACTCAATAAGTATCTGTCCACTGAATGAGTAATGATTAACGTTTGGTGAACACTTCTTACTTGCTGTTCTAAAGGCTACACATGCAATAATTCATTTAATTCCTCCAAGAAATCTAAGAGGTAGGAACTATGATTATGTCCATTATAGATTAAAAAGCTGAAGCAAAACATTGCAAGAGGTCATTCATCTAGGTGGTACATGGTAGAGCCAGAATTTGAATCTGGGTGATCTGATTTCAGATCTCATGCTCTTAACCATATGCTCTACTAACATACATAATATCTTTCACATTCTTCATGGAAAATTTACAGGCAGAGCTCTTATGTTGCAACATTTGCAAAAAGCTGAAGGCAAAGGTTAATGAAGGAAATACTACAGGATCTCCCTCCCTTGCTTTCTGTCCTTTTTTTCTTCTCAACAGGCTCATGTTATTTTTAAAGAGCCTTACTTTTTAGAATAAAACCAATCTGACATTTGTATCTACAGGGTTCACCAGGCTCTTGATGGGCATGGGAGTGTTATAGGTGGTAGTAGTGAGAGGAGCTCTTTATCACCCATTTTCAAACCAGACTGACCTGGAACCTTAACGATAATAGAATGGATCCATCCATTTCATTCCTGTGGGACAAGATTGGATCACTGGCTTGGATAACTGTCCTGGCTGATTTAGCTAATATGGCTCCTCTAGGTTAATACCAACCTAATCTTTTACAACCCCACCTGTGTCACTCCCAAAGCAGAGTGTTCAATCAAAGAGAACTTTACCTCTGGTTTTCAACTCCTGTAAATATTTTAAACTTATCTGAGTTCTGACCTATAACATTATCTCAAGGAACCTAGAAAAATCAAATATTTATTGGAATATATGTTGGGAGAAATTTACTGATGGTTGATGATAATTATTCCAAATTCCTGCCACAAGTGAACAATAATGTACTAAGCTACCACTCCTACATTGTCTGTATTGTTGATTGATCCTTATGTACGGCCCTTGATCCATATTGTTTTGAATCATTAAAGAATTTGTAATTGGTTATTGAATAATGAAATCCATTCTATTTTTTAAGTTTATTACTCTGCTCAAATTTATTCTGAGACCATAAGGCTGTTCTTTTTTTTTTTTTTTTTTTTTGGCATTGATAAGAACTTTATTGCAAAGGAAGAGGAGAATGCTCACTAGCCAGTGACTGGGGAAGCCCATGCCCTGGTTCCTTGACACATCAAAATTAGGGGCTGTGTCTTAGAGTTGAGCGTACCCAAGACATCACCACAGCCCCCATCCCCTTAAGAATGACTTTGGATTCGTAAACAAGCTTCAAAAGAAGAAGGTGATACTTTTCAATGAAAACAAAGGGAATCAGAGATGTCTGCCCAGAAAAACAGAGGGAAGTGTGCCAATTACTAAGCTAGTGTCTCTTAGCCCCAACCTCACTCTTCTACATCTTTGCTTTGCCAGTTGCTCCCTGTTAGGTTCTGCCATGAGGGGACACCAGAGGGACATGTCAAGACTGAAGGAGGCACTACTATATATAAAATAGATAGCTAATAAGGACCCACTGCACAGCACAGGGACCTCTACTCAATACTCTGTAATACTCAATACTCTGTAAGGGAAAAGAATCTAAAGAAGAGTGGATATATGTACATCTATAACTGATTCACTTTGCCACACACCTGAAACCAACACAACACTGCAAATCAACCACACTCCAATAAAAATTAAAAAAAAAAAAAGAAAAAAAAAGATTGGAGGAGGGAGAAGCCTGTGCTCCTTCTTGTTTATTGCAGATCCTGTTAGTGTCTCCCCAGCAGTGGTTCTTTTTTTTTTTTTCCAACATCTCTATTGGAGTATAATTGCTCCACACTGCTGTGCCACTTTCTGCTGCACAACAAAGCTAATCAGCCATACATATACAAACATCCCCATATCCCCTCCCTCTTTCGTCTCCCTCTCACCCTTCTTATCCCACCCCTCTAGGTGGTCACAAAGCACCGAGCTAGTCTCCCTGTGCTGTACGGTTGCTTCCTACCAGCCATCTATTCTACATTTGGTAGTGTATATGTCAATGCCACTCTCTCACTTCATCCCAGCTTACCCTTCCCTCCCTGTGTCCTGAAATCCATTCTCTACATCTGCGTCTTTATTCCTGTCCTGACCCTAGGTTCTTCAGAACCACTTTTTTTCTTTTTCTTTTTCTTTTTTTTTTAGATTCCATACATATGGTATGTGTTAGCATATGGTATTTGTTTTTCTCTTTCTGACTTACTTCACTCTGTATAACAGTCTCTAGGTCCATCCACCTCACTACAAACAACTCAATTTCATTTCTTTTTATGGCTGGAAACATTCCATTGTATATATGTTCCATATCTTCTTTATCCATTCATCTATCAATGGACAATTAGGTTGCTTCCATGTCCTGGCTATTGTAAATAGTGCTTCAATGAACATTGAGGTACATGTCTCTTTTTGAATTATGGTTTTCTCAGGGGATATGCCCAGTAGTGAGATTGCTGGGTCATATGGTAGTTCTATTTTTAGTTTTTTAAGGAACCTCCATAGTGTTCTCCATAGTGACTGTATCAATTTACATTTCCACCAACAGTGCAAGAGGGTTTCCTTTTCTCCACACCCTCTCCAGCATTTATTGTTTGTACATTTTTTGATGATGGCCATTCTGACTGGTGTGAGGTGATACCTCATTGTAGTTTTGATTTGCATTTCTCTAATGATTAGTGATGTTGAGCATCCTTTCATGTGTTTGTTGGCAATCTGTATATCTTCTTTGGAGAATGTCTCTTTAGGTCTTCTGCCCATTTTAGGATTGGGTTGCTTGTTTTCTTGATATTAAGCTGCATGAGCTGCTTGTATATTTTGGAGATTAATCCTTTGTCAATTGCTTCATTTGAAAATATTTTCTCCCATTCTGAGGGTTGTCTTTTGGTCTTGTTTATGGTTTTCTTTGCTGTGCAAAAGCTTTTCAGTTTCATTAAGTCCCATTTGTTCATTTTTGTTTTTATTTCCATTTCTCTAGGAGGTGGGTCAAAAAGGATCTTGCTATGATTTATGTCATAGAGTGTTATGCCTATGTTTTCCTCTAAGAGTTTTATAGTCTCTGGCCTTACATTTAGATCTTTAATCCATTTTGAGTTTATTTTTGTATGGTGCTAAGGAGATTTCTAATTTCATTCTTTTACATGTAGCTGTCCAGTTTTCCCAGCACCACTTATTGAAGAAGCTATCCTTTCTCCATTGCATAGTCTTGCCTCCTTTATCAAAAATAAGCTGACCATATGTGTGTGGGTTTATCTCTGGGCTTTATATACTGGTCCGTTTATTTATATTTCTGTTTTTGTGACAGTTCTCTACTGTCTTTATTACTGTAGCTTTGTAGTAAAATCTGAAGTCAGAGAGCCTGATTCCTCTATCTCTGTTTTTCTTTCTCCAGATTGCTTTGGCTATTCAGAGTCTTTTGTGTTTCCATACAAATTGTGAAATTTTTTGTTCTAGTTCTGTGAAAAATGCCATTGGTAGTTTGATAGGGATTGCATTGAATCTGTAGATTGCTTTGGGTAGTTTAGTCATTTTCACAATGTTGATTCTTCCAATCCAAGAACATGGTATATCTCTCCATCTGTATGTATCATCCTTAATTTCTTTCATCAGTGTCTTATAGTTTTCTGCATACAGGTCTTTTGTCTCCTTAGGTAGGTTTATTCCTAGGTATTTTATTCTTTATGTTGCAATGGGAAATGTGAGTGTTTCCTTAATTTCTCTTTCAGATTTTTCATCATTAGCGTATAGGAATGCAAGAGATTTCTGTGCATTAATTTTGTATCCTGCAACTTTACCAAATTCATTGATTAGCTCTAGTAGTTTTCTGGTAGCATTTTTAGGATTCTCTATGTATAGTATCATGTCATCTGCAAACAGTGACAACTTTACTTCTTTTCTGATTTGGATTCCTTTTATTTCTTTTTCTTTTCTGATTGCTGTGGGTAAAACTTCAAAATTATATTGAATAATAATGGTGAGAGTGGACAACCTTGTTTTGTTCCTGATCTTAGTGGAAATGGTTTCAGTTTTTCACCATTGAGAACGATGTTGGCTGTGGGTGTGTCATATATGACCTTTATTATATTGAGGTAAGTTACCTCTATGCCTACTTTCTGGAGAGTTTTTATCATAAATGGGTATTGAATTTTGTCGAAAGCTTTTTCTGCATCTATTGAGATGATCATATGGTTTTTCTGCTTCAATTTATTAATATGGTGTATCACATTGATTGATTGGCATATACTGAAGAATCCTTGCATTCCTGGGATAAACCCCACTTGATCATGGCGTATGATCCGTTTAATGTGCTGTTAGATTCTGTTTGCTAGCATTTTGTTGAGGATTTTTGCATCTCTGTTCATCAGTGATACTGGCCTGTAGTTTTCTTTTTTTGTGACATCTTTGTCTTGTTTTGGTTTCAGAGTGATGGTGGCCTCATAGAATGAGTTTGGGAGTGTTCTTCCCTCTGCTATATTTTGGAAGATTTTGAGAAGCATAGGTGTTAGCTCTTCTCTAAATATTTCTTAGAATTCTCCTGTGAAGCCATCTGTAATCCCTCATGATCCTTTGATGATGTTTTTTTTAACATCTTTATTGGAATATAATTGCTTTACAATGGTGTGTTAGTTTCTGCTTTATTACAAAGTGAATCAGCTATACATATACATATATCCCCATATCCTCCCTCTTGCGTCTCCCTCCCACCCTCCCTATCCCACCCCTCTAGGTGGTCACAAAGAACCAAGCTGATCTCCCTGTTCTGTGTGGCCGCTTCCCACTAGCTATCTATTTTACATTTGGTAGCGTATGTATGTCCATGCCACTCTCTCACTTCGTCCCAGCTTACCCTTCCCCCTCCGTGTGTCCTCAAGTCCATTCTCTACGTCTGCGTGTTTATTGCTGTCCTGATCCTAGGTTCTTCAGAACCATTTTTTTTTTTTTTTAGATTCCATATATATGTGTTAGCATACAGTATTTGTTTTTCTCTTTCTGACTTCACTCTGTATGACAGACTCTAAGTCCATCCACCTCACTACAAATAACTCAATTTTATGGCTGAGTAATATTCCATTGTATATATGTGCCACATCTTCTTTATCCGTTCATCTGTCAGTGGACACTTAGGTTGCTTCCATGTCCTGGCTATTGTAAATAGAGCAGCAATGAACATTGTGGTACATTACTCTTTTTGAATTATGGTTTTCTCTGGGTATAGGCCCAGTAGTGGGATAGCTGGGTCGTATGGTAGCACAGTATGGAGGTTCCTTAAAAAACTAAAAATAGAACTACAATTTTCTTAAGTTTATCAAGGCTTGATTTGTGACCCAAGATATGATCTATCCTGGAGAATGTTCCATGAGCACTTGAGAAGAAAGTGTAATCTGTTTTTTTTTTTTGGATGGAATTTCCTATTAATATCAATTAAGTCCATCTTGTTTAATGTATCATTTAAAGCTTGTGTTTCCTTATTTATTTTCATTTTGGATGATCTGTCCTTTGGTGAAAGTGGAGTGTTAAAGTCCCCTACTATTATTGTGTTACTGTCGATTTCCCCTTTTATGGCTGTTAGCATTTGCCTTATGTTTTGAGGTGCTCCTATGTTGGGTGCATAAATATTTATAATTGTTATATCTTCTTCTTGGATTGATCCCTTGATCATTATGTACTGTGCTTCTTTGTCTCCTGCAATAGTCTTTATTTTAAAGTCTCTTTTGCCTGATATGAGAATTGCTACTCCAGCTTTCTTTTGATTTCCATTTGCATGGAATATCTTTTTCCATCCCCTCACTTTCAGTGTGTATGTGTCCCTAGGTCTGAAGTGGGTCTCTTGTAGACAGCATATATACTGGTCTTATTTTTGTATCCATTCAGCCAGTCTATGTCTTTTGGTTGGAGCATTTAATCCATTTACATTTAAGGTAGTTATTGATATGTATGTTCCTATTACCATTTTCTTAATTGTTTTGGGTTTCTTTTTGTAGGTCTTTTCCTTCTCTTGTGTTTCCTGTCTAGAAAATTTCCTTTAGCATTTGTTGTAAAGCTGGTTTGGTGATGCTGAATTCTCTTAACTTTCGCTTGTCTGTAAAGGTTTTAATTTCTCCATCGAATCTGAATGAGATTCTTGCTGTGTAGAGTAGTCTGTGTTGTAGGTTTTTCCCTTTCATCACTTTAAATATGTCCTGCCACTCCCTTCTGGCTTGCAGAGTTTCTGCTGAAAGATCAGCTGTTAACCTTTACCTTATGGGGATTCCCTTGTATGTTATTTATTGCTTTTCTCTTGCTGCTTTTAATATTTTTTCTTTCCATTTAATTTTTGATAGTTTGATTAATATGTGTCTTTTGTTTTTCTCCTTGGATTTATCCTGTATGGGACTCTCTGAGCTTCCTGGACTTGACTGTTTCCTTTCCCATATTAGGGAAGTTTTCAACTATAATCTCTTCAAATATTTTCTCATTCCCTTTTTTTTTTCTCATCTTCTTCTGGGACCCCTATAATTTGGTGCATTTAATGTTGTCCCAGGGGTCTCTGAGACTGTCCCAAATTCTTTTCATTCTTTTTTCTTTATTCTGCTCTGCAGTAGTTATTTCCACTATGTTATTTTCCAGGTCACTTATCTGTTCTTCTTCCTCAGTTATTCTGCTATTGATTCCTTCTAGAGAATTTTAAATTTCATTTATTGTGTTTTTCATCATTTGTTTGCTCTTTAGTTCTTCTAGGTCCTTGTTAAACGTTTCTTGTGTTTTCTCCATTTTATTTCCAAGATTTTGGATCAGCTTTACTATCATTACTCTGAATTCTTTTTCAGGTAGACTGCCTATTTCCTCTTCATTTGTTTGGTCTGGTGGGTTTTTACCTTGCTCCTTCATCTGCTGCGTATTTCTCTATCTTCTCATTTTGCTTAACATACTCTGTTTGGGGTCTCCTTTTTGCAGGCTGCAGGTTTGTAGTTCCAATTGTTTTTGATGTCTGCCCCCAGTGGGTAAGGTTGGTTCAGTGGATTGTGTAGGCTTCCTGGTAGAGGGGACTGGTGCCTGTGTTCTAGTGTCTGAGGCTGGATCTTGTCCTTCTCAGTGGCAGGACCGTGTCTGGTGGTGTGTTTTGGGGTGTCTGTGTACTTATTATGATTTTAGGCAGCCTCTCTGCTAATGGGTGGGGTTGTGTGCCTGTCTTTCTCGTTTTTTAGGATGGGGTGTCCAGCACTGGAGCTTGCTGGTCCTTGAGTGGAGCTAAATCTTAGCGTTGAGGTGGAAATATCTGGGAGAGCTCTTTTTGATTGATATTATGTGGGGCCAGGAGGTCTCTCATGGTCCAGTGTCCTGAACTCAGCTCTCCCACCCGAGAGGCTGAGGCCTGGCACCTGCCCGGAGCACCAGGACCCTGTCAGCCACTTGGAAGATCATCGGTTGATTATAAAATGATGTAACTCACAAACAGCCAAGTGAAAGACATGCAGAGGGCAGTATGGGGAAAGGGCATGGAGCTTCCATGTCATCTGCAGGCGCCCCACTCCTTCCAAATCTCCCCGTGTTCACCAACCAGAAGCTCCCATAAGTCTCTTCTGATTTCACCTAGATTGAAAGCTATCTGGTGTGATTGTCCTATTCTAGAATATACAATAGGAAATGAGGAACTTGGGTCTTGAGATTTTAAATGCCTAACCCAAAATCCAATATATCAGTTTCAAATATCACCTAAAATTTAACTATCACCTAACACATACAGAAGGAAGTCTGTGGAAACTTTGTCCTCCACTGAGCAACATTGCATTTGTAAAGATAATATTAATACAAAATTTTAATGCTCTGTGGATAATTATCTGGCAGCAGACCAACAGCAGAGTGTAAAACATTAACAACTAAAAGGGGGTTCTGAGTCCTTTAACTGTTGTTGTTCATTACAAAAGCCACCAAAATCATCTTGAGCCAATTCATAGAGAATTAAATAGATTCAGTTTAATAAAATCTTCAGGTCTCTGAATAAATTATGAATGCATCTTGACTGTTAGAAGGATACATTGACATTAGGAAATGGTAATGAACAGATATTAAAGAGAGGGGAAAATATACCCCTTCTGCATACCATCCCATTTGAAACTGATTAAAAGCTGATGAAATTTAAGTTTTTTCATGGGTAGATGTGCAACAAGTCATGAGTTGTGGACTTTAATAATATATTTTCTTCACAAGCAATAACACAGCAATTAGGAGATGCTCATTGAGGTAGAAATAATGGTAACTGCTGTGCAGATTAGGTTTGCTGAAGGGAGCTCTCATACATACACTAAAACAACATATTCCAGGTTCTTGTTGTGTGTAATTTCTACTTTATTTACTTATCATCTCAGTTAAAGAGGACTCCTGGCAGTAATGAGGCTACATAGAATAGTTTAAGATGCTACATATTCTGTAAAAGATAAATCTAATGATTACCTATTCTAATGACAGTGCAATCTTGTCTTTCCTCGTGGGGAAATTGTATGGTTGTAAGAAGCTCATAGCTGGGGAGAGTGCCGTGGTACAAATGTATTCATTATTTTTCTGCCTGCTTTGCTTCTGCATGGCTGTTCATGAAAGCTAGGTAATTCATTCGGGCAAGAACCACTTACTGAATGGTTCACAAACCTTTCACTGGTGCCGCAGTGCCTGTGAGCAAACTGGCAAATACATAAAAATGATATGCTGGAAAACAGGATGGAAAATCTTTCAGCAAGGGGAGAATGACCTACAATGGTGTTACCAAAATAAGGGAAAAGAGGGTTGGGTGAAAATAGCCTGTTGCCACCTCAATTCTATTTACTATAATTGCCTTAAAAGTAAATACTCATGGAAGACACATAATGAAACTTCAGAACAGACCATATTTTTGAGGATTTTTTCATTCACTGGGGGAGAAAGCCTGAGAAAACATGGAAGACATGAGCAGAGTTTTAAGATCCGTGGTTTGTTTGAGCAGTAACTTCAAGTTGCAGGAGACCTAAAGATAATTTGATTTTCTTTTTCGTAGTTGCATCTTGTTCTAGATCAAATGGAATTTTTTTTTCATGAGAATCTTCCTTCCAAGACTCTGCCAACTAAACACTGAAAAGCTTAGGAAAGTAAATAATAAGAATAGTAATGTTAATAACCCCTCCTGCTTATGAGGGAAGATGGTTGCGAAGTCTCTGCCTATGTAGCAAATCAGTGGCTTGGGTGAACCATGTGACTTGGAATGTGCTTTTTCATTTTCCATGAAAGAAAGAAGCAATCAAACTTCTGGTATGAAGTCTAGTATATCTTAAGTAGTGAAATTCAGTTTATGAGGTCTTTTTTAATTTTAATTTTTCAATTATCTAAGTTAAACAGCTCCCCTTCCTTCCCCCTGCCCCCATACCAAATCATTTGAAATTGGTATTTAGGATATGCTTCTAGTTGTGTTAATTAGTAGCAGCATATTTGTATGGCTCAGACTGAAAGCTATCCCTTTCACATCCTTAAGGTTAGAACAGGCTTCCTCATCATTCAGGTGTCTCTCAGAGGTGTGCATGGAAAATCCCTGATTGTCTTACCTCTCCCTGCTCCTGAGTCCATGGTAGGTGTTGCTAATTGGCCTGCCACTACTTCTATGGAGCCTGTAGTTGGTCTCAGAATCTTTGTCAACAAGCCACTGCCCACATGAGATGAAACCCATCAGCCACATGTGCTCTAAGGCAACTCTGCCTGAAAGTCAGGGTGATGCTGCCTGGCTCCAGATCTTGTTCTTTACTTGTTATTCCTTCTCATTTCTGGCCACTTTGATTGTTCAAGAAGGGGAACAGTTCTGGATTTAGATTTTAAAAAAAACCCAAGTTCCTTTTTCCTCTTAGCCATGATAAATTAATTGTTATAAAAACTCCCAAATCTTAGTGGCTTGATACAACAAGTAAGAAGCAAATGTTTCTCACGCAGGTCCTAGATTGATGGCGTACTACAGGGTAGATGTGCTCTAAGCCACTCTATCCTCTCTTCCATCCAGTGGCTCTGCCTTTCCCTGAAGCCTTGGAATCATCCATTACATCCTCTGCATTCAGCCCCAGAGGAAGGAAAAGAGAACTCCTGGACTGTGAGAGAAGTCTCAGGGAAATGTAGTTTAGCTGTATGTCTAGGACAGGGACAGCACACTTTTTCCTGTAAAGGGCCAGATAGTAAATATTTTAGGCTCGTGGGCCATATAGTGTCTGTTTCATCTACTCGACTCTGCTGTTGTAGGACAAAAGCAGTCCCTAACAATATGTAAATGAGTAGGTGCAGCTGTTTTCCAACAAAACTTTATTTACCGAAATAGGCTGGTTTTGGCCAGTGAGCCATAGTTTGCAAATCATTGGTCTAGGAGATAAAATGAATTGGTTTGGTCAGCCCATGGCAGAGTCTCTTCCACCATGATCCTACTAGCTGTGTGACTGTGGAGAAGTAACTTATCCTCGCTGAGCTATTGTTTTCTTATCAGTTTAAAAAAAAAAAAAAAAGGATATACCATCTGCATTGATTTATCTCAGTGTTGTTTTAAAGACCAAATGGGATAATGGACTATCTGTACTTTGTAAGCTATAAGACAGTGTACACATATATTCTTTTAAGAGTATACAGAAATACTCATTGAATACAGCTGCGACCCTCTGCTTCTCATAGACATAAGACCTCCCATATACTGGAACAAAAGAAGGTAAAAACACTTTTTGTTTAAAGACACTTGAGTATTAGTTAAAATTATTCCTGAAAATCCAATGAGCTTAAAATAATCCAATTCTTGATTTATTCTTTCAATGAAAACCCTAGCTTGTATCTAATTTGAGGATTCAGTATAGTTAGAAAAATAAATCAATGATTGATTACATCAGTCAACCTGGAAAAAACCTGTATTTAGACGACTTGCTCCAGATATAACTAGAATTTCTTTGAAAAAGAGTCTTGTAATAATAAAGCAAGTTTGACACTATATGAAAAGTGTATTAGTTTGATGAGCTGCCATAACAAAGCACCACAGGCTTAAACAACAGAAATTTATTTACTCAGAGTTCTAGAGTCTCGGAGTCCAAAATTTAGGTGTCAGCATGGCTGGTTTCCTCCGAGGGCCTCTCTCCTTGGTCTGTGATGGCTGTCTTTTTTTTCTGTGTCTTCACATGGTCTTCCCTCTGTGCTTGTGTCCTAATCTCCTCTTCTTATAAGGACACCCGTCGTACTGGATTCGGGCCTACCCATATGACCTTACTTTACCTTAATTACAACCTTTAAAAGGCTCTATCTCCAAATACAGTCACATTTTGAGGTACTGGGGATTAGGACTTCAACATGTGAATTTTGGGGGAACACAGTTCAGTCCACAACACAAAGATCCTTCTTCCACCCTAAAACGATAAGGATATGTCTTAGGATCCTAAACAGGTCTTTTTCTCTTAGAGATATGTCTTCAAGTTGCTCCTTTTCCCTTAAATACCAATCTATATTGCCTCCCCCACCCCACACTTAATATTATTAAAAATTGTTTTCCTAAACCCACATGTCTTTGAAAATGGAGTTTGGATAAAGAGAGAACATTTGGTTCTCTGCCCCATTTTCACTTCTCTCTATAGTTTCTCTTGTTGACCTCAGTAGTTTGCATCTAGAGGAAACAACTCTTAGGGAATGAAAAGATTAAAAATAGATATTAACTGGTGATGAAATCAAATGTGTTTTTATCCCAGTACTATAGAGAAGAAGCTATCCTATAAGAGGGTATGTGTGTGTGTATGTGTGTGTGTTTCCTGGCATAACCATTTTATGCCAGTATGAGTAGGGATGCAATAAAAGTTCTAAAAATAGGATTATGAGTATTAATTAATGATTGAAAAGCACTTTGAAGATGAAAAAGCATTCTATAAGCAAGCACAAAGCAATATTATTATTGTCATGCCAGCAAAAAAAACACCACTATGGCATGCTGGTCCTTATCAACTCTACCTAAAGCTCTATTCTTTATATATTATAATGCTCAGATGTCACTGTTTAAAATTCTACATTATCAAAGGTTATTAATAAAAACATTTTAAGTCAAACATAACATTCTTGTAAATTAGACCTATGCCTGGCCTATTAAGCTTGGTTCCTGTATTATAATTTTCAGATAAACACAGTGTCATGCTATGATTAGCACTTGACAATAACTTTGAGTTTGTTATATTAAACCTTCTACAGACTCTTCCTGTCTCCAAGCCTTTCTCCTCATTCATTCAACACATATTTATTTCCAGGCATTGTTCTGGGGATACAACTGTGGGTAAAACCAAATGTGACAGAATGAGAGATTATATTTGTGACCATATATCTGATAAGGGTCTAGCATTCAGAATGTAAAAAGAACTCATATAACTCAACAACAAACAACCTAATTAAAAAATGAGCAAAAGATTTGAATAGGCATTTCTCCAACGAAGATATAAAAATAGCCATCAAGCATGTGAAAAGATGCTCAACACCATTAGCCATTAGGAAAATGCAAATCAAAACCACAATGAAATAACACTTCATAACCGCTAGGATGACAAGAATTTTTTAATGGAAAATAACAAGTGTTGATAAGATTATGGAAAAACTGGAATGATCGTGTAGTGCTGGTAGGAATGTAAAATGGTACAGCTATTGTGGAAGACAGTGTGGCAGTTCCTCAAAAGGTTAAATACAGAATTACCATATTACCCAGCAATTCCACTCCTAGGTATATACCCAAAAGAATTGAAAATGAGTACTCAGACAAATACCTGTACATGAATGTCAGCATAAGGACTATTCACAATAGCTAAAAGGTGGAAACAATCCAAATGCCCACTAACAGACGAATGGCTAAACAAAATATGGTACATCCATACAATGGAATAGTAATCAGTGAGAAAAAGTAATGAAGTACTGATACATGCTTCAACATGGATGAACTTGAAAATATTATGCTAAGTGAAAGAAGCTAGACATAAAAAGTCATACGTTGTACAATTCCATTGATATGAAATATCTAGAATAGATAAACCCATAGAAATAGAAAGCAGATTAGTGGTTGCCAGGGGTTCAAGGGAGGGGACATGGGTAGTGACTGCTTAATGGATCTAGTGGAGAGACAAATATTATTGGATATTAATGAAATTATTCTATAAATAAATAAATAAATGTGTCAACCTGGCTGGGCCATGGTGTCCAGATATTTGGCCAAACATTATTCTGGATGTTTATGTGAAAGTGTTTTTTCACTTTAATTAATTTGACAGAATTAACATGTAAATTAGTGGACTTTTAGTGTAAATTGCCCTCGATGTAGGTGGCCCTCATTCAGTCACTGAAGGCCTTAATAGAACAAAGACTGATATCCCCTGAGCAGGAAGTGACTCTGCCAGGAGACTGCCTTTGGTCTGTAACTGCAGCTCTTCCCTAAGTCTCCAGCCTGTTGGCCTACCCCATCAGATTTTGGACTCACCAATCCTCTGCAATCACCTGAGCCGATTCCTTAAAATAAATAGCTCCCCCAACTCCCCTCCCTCTCTCAGTCTATATACACACATCTTGTTGGTGCTGTTTCTCTGGAGAACCCTGACTTATATTGAAAACTTCACCCAACTCTTAAAGTCTGGCTTAAGATCTCTTTCCACAGCACCTTGTGCAGTTCCTATCATTATTCTCACCATACTATGTAATAACTACCTCTCTACTTGCTGGTACCCTCTACTACACCTTAGGCATCTTGAGTACAAGGGTATCAGCTCCACAGTTCTGAAGTTTAAGGTGTGTTACAGAAAATTATCTCTTCAGGAAAAGTTTGAGATAGTTTTACTGGTTTATCTACAATTTGGTTGTATTTTGTTCTTTGAACATGAAATTCTAATCTGAGTTCCAAACATTTTTCAGGATGGTCTTGATAACAGTGAGATCAGGAGAAGCTAAGAGTAATAGAGATGTGGTATTGCCCAAGGAAACTTACCTTAATTCCATTTCCAAGCCTATAAATATCCACACACTGAGAACCATCTGGGGTCTGAGTCTTTCCAAGCATACTTTTTTGTTTCCTTAAGTCAAGAATTGTATATAATTTATAGATCACCTTGTCCTCTGGTGGCCACCATTCTTCTTTATAAGAATCTGCCTTCTCCCGTCGCTTTATCTTGCAGAATCCCACTGCTAGGCCACCCATCAATGTCTACAACTGATCGTTGCCTCTGTGTGTGAAGATTGACAAATTTTCTTATTGTCCCTATTAATAACATATATAACTGTGTCACCAGCATCTCTCCTCTAAGACTGAGGCATGGAAAAGAGGAACTGCTCTCATGACAAGCCAAGAAACTGCTTGTTAAGTTTGTAGTAACATTACAGTAGAGTAGAATTCAGTGTATGTTGGTAGGGTTGGGGGAAGAGTTCTCGCTTCTGATTATTTCTGTATCAGAAGGATCTTTGTTAGCAAACGATTCTCCTATGAGATGGTTTCCTGACTCTTCTCAGGACAGTACCACACTTTATTTCTGAAAATCTAATGAGAAATCTGACTGCCTGCTAGCTCTTTATATAATTGGTGCCTTACTGTAGAAATACTGACTTCCTGTTGTCCACAGTTTTAGTCTCTTTGAACTCAGGAAGTTAACCGTTCAGGAAAGAAACATCAACATTCTTTTAGCTTCTTGCTGACTACAAATGATGGAAAGTAGTTTACAATGGAGAGAAGGCTGCTGGTGTAGCTATGAGTCATTCGTGCCCAGATCTCCTGTGACTCATTTTCCTTCATTAAACTGAGCAGAGTCAATAGCCCTTCAGTTTTCTGAACAGTAGATCTAACTGCACTAATGACTGGCTGCTGAACAAGTTTAGCTATGTTCTAATTTATTTATTAAGCAACAGTAAAACAAGTATAAAGTACCCATCAATGGATAATGGGAGGACATTAGTGTTGTTGTTTACAAACTAGATATAAAACACAAATTCTTTTAGATGAAAATGGAGAAGGCTGGGCTAGCCCCTGTCAGCATAAGAAAAAATTCAATTTTTGAGGCTCTCCTCCCTTTCATTTTTAGACCTTGTTCTAAACTGGTAGCCATCTGAGAGATCCCATTGCCCTGGGCCTCCTTTACTTGGCCTAGTTTCTACATGATGCTCATCTCACCCCACTATTTTCCTGCCTTGATCTCACCTCTGTACACCCCCTTCCTTTTTACCCACTGCTTTCTCGCTGCCTAAATACTTTGTCTATTGGTCTCCTTGCCCCTCACCACGCTTTCTACTAAAATTCATTGACTTATACCTTAAAAATGCAGGGCTCTAATGTGTTAGCCTGCAATCCGATCTACTTATCCCTAATAACATTTTAAAAACGGGTTTTAAACATAATTTTTTGTAGTGACACTGTATTTACTCATAAAAAGTAATTTAACGTGGGACTTTAGAGGAGAATTTAAGAGCATTTGGAGTCAGATCTTGCGTTGAATCTGCCCTTTGCTCACTGCATGACTTTGGGCAAGGTATTTAACTTCTTTAGGCCTCACATTTCCTCATCTGGAAAATAGGGATAAAAACAGGGATTTGTAGATGAATGAGGTAATGTATGTGCAAGAGTTTTTTTGAGGTGAGTGGTAAAAATTGTCTATCATGGTGACATCCAGGTATACTTGTTTTCCAACTGTCAAAAAACAGTTGGGGCATTTCTTAGCCAATATGCAATCTTTGGTGGCTTTAAAACAAATATCCAATTTTTTTGCACAGAAGCCAGAAACCAGTTGGGAGAGAAACTGAACTGGTCGCCATGAATAGGATTCATTTATATTCATTAATAGATGAAGTGAGGGGGCATTTATATTACACCTAACCTACTTACTTCAGTGCCTGGAACCTAGTAGGCCCTCACTGTTCAGCTATAGTTACTATTATAGTTATGGCAGGCGGGAGGACAAATTTTTGGGAGTAACTGAATTTTAATTGACCTTTCAAATCATCATTCTTTCAAAGGATATTTATCAGTACTATTCATAAGTAACACCTTACTATTGCAGTAATAGTGGTTTTTACTTACCCCTGTGTTTTTTTCTTTAGTTCTGAAAATAACCCTGTTATTATTCCTGTTTAACATTATTTCTCATTTATAAAGAGCTGAGACTCAGAGATAGAGTTACCATATAATTTCTTGTCCAAACTGGGCTGCCTTGGGAGTGAAAGGGGCACTAAGTTGGGATTATACCTGGCAGACCAGGATGTTTCCTTATCTTATTCAGAGAGGTTATCACTGCTCCAAAGCCATCTAGCTTGATAAGTGACAGATTTGGACAAGAAGGCAAATCTTCTAATGACTCTATGTAAGACTCTACTAGAATTTTTAGGGGATAGTATGTTGTAGGAAATTAGCCCCTTCAGGTCCATGTGATCATTGCCATGAAAAAGTATAGATAAAGCTGTCACATCAAGTAGATGCTGACCTGTTCTGCTAATGTGCTGGGCTGGCCATAAGGAAAAGGGATTGCAATTGTTTCATGAGATTCTCCACTCTTCTTAATTAATTGATTCATTTATTTATTCATCTAACAAACCTATATTGAATACTCACAGAATCACTTATCTACTGATGTGTAACAAAACACCCCAAACATCAATGACTTAAGACAGCAATAATTTTATTTTTTCATGGTTCTGTGGGTCTGCAGTTTGACTGGGCTCAGCTGGGTGGTCATCTACTGGTCTTACCTGGGGGTCACTCATGTGGTTGTAGTCGTATATGGCAGCCCAACAGGGATCTGGAGGGCCTTAGATGGCCTTGCTCACATGTTTAGCAAGTGGTTCTGTCAAGTGGTTGGTGAAAGGAGCCTCAGCTGGAATGGTTTATCTTGACTCCATGTAGCCTCTCATTCTGAAAGATGCCAGTCCAGGATTCTTCATAAGTTGGCGGCATCACTTCAAGAGCATGAAAGCAGAACTTCATGGCCTCTGGAGGCCTTGGCTTGGACCTGGCACACCTGGTAATTCTGCCTCATTTTATTGGTGAGGACAAGTTATAAGGTCAACCTGGATTAAAGGGAGGGATAAGAAAATCAGCTCTACCTCTTGAAGGCAGGAGCAGCAATGTACCCTTGCAAAGAAGAGGGTGGTGCATACATGGATGGGAGAAATTTATGATTAGTTTTTGCAATCTATCATAATCATCATATATCAGGTCCCATCCTAGGCAGTGAGGACATAAAAATTAATAATGAGTACTCATTTGCATGGGAGAGATAGGCAGCAATTACAATGGAAGGTGAAAAGTCCTTTGACAGAAAGGTTCACATGGTGTTGTGGTAACACAGGAGTAAAATTAGTAGCCAAGTCAAACTGGCAAATAGCTACCAGAAAAGTGATCCTCTGGGCCTGAGAGTGTTTATTTTCATCATGCTTATTATCTTATCCAAAGCACAGGGTTCAGATGTGAAGGTCCTGGACTAGTTTCTTTGACCTGACCATTTTCTCCATCCACCACTTAGAAGCTTGAGAGTGAATTAGTAAGAGAATGAGGAGAAGACATTATGAAATAAATGTTTGTGTCTCCTCCCCAAAATTCAAATGTTGAAACCCTACTATGCCTAATAAGAGGGTATTAGGAGCTGCGGTCTTTAGGAAGTAATGAGGATTAGATGAGATCATGAGGGTGGAGCCTTCATGAATGGGATTAGTGCCCTTATAATAGGAGAGAGTTTGCTTTCTCTCTTTGCTCCCTGCCATGTCAGTATATAACAAGTCGGCAGTATGCCACCAGACCTTGACCATGCTGGCACTCTGATCTCAGACTTCTAGCTTTCAGAACTGTGAGAAATAAATATCTGTTATTTATAACCCACCCTGTCTATGGTAATTTGTTATAGCTCAAACTGACTAAGACAGAAAGTGAGGAGACCAGTGGAGGGGGGAAGGAGTGTTTTTAGATGTTCTTCACCCACTTACAACTGGGAACCTGAAACTGAAACATTAAATAGGAATGAGTAGAGGATCTTTTTTGCTACCATCGCCCTCAAATCTAACCTTTGCTTTGAAGGCTTGGGAATTCTGAATTCAGTCTGCACATATAACACTAGAATATTCTAAACATGTAAGAGTCTTTTCAAGCAAACCAGACCTGAATAGCCAACGTGCTGGCAGTTTGACACTTGACCTACATATCCTCAATTCAACATCAAAAATGTGAGGCCGAGTTAGGGATGTTTGGTGAGTGGCTTCATCTCTAGCCAGGAGACATTAGATTGAAAGAGGAAAAAAACAAACAAACAAAAAACCTTGCTGGATAATAAAGGCAGTTAGATTTATTGTATATATGACAGTAGGGAATTCCTTTAATCACATATTCTTGAGTGCCTTTGGGAACTTGGATGATAATAAAGTGTATGCTGAGAGGAATCAGTGACAGTATTCTGCCGAAGGAGAAAAAATGATACTGAAACTCATCATTCCAGTGTTCCTTGAGGTGACTCAGAAGAGCAAATCTCCCAGCTGCCTGCAATCTGGATAAGTGGGATGCTGGACTGGAACCGGCTTAGGAAAACGTGATGATCGCTGGCTTCCTCTGTCCTGAAGAAGTCGGGTTTTTTTCTGGGTCATTTAACAGTGTAAGGTAGCAGAAAGGATATAGAGGAGAAAGCTGAATTGAACCTCTCTGCCTGAGTCAGGCAGGTCATTATGAGCCACACCTTTGTCTCTGGGTGACATTGTGGTCTCTGTCCCTGGTCTTAGCTAATGGGGACCAGACTGAGGTTAGAGGGAGTTCCAGATGGTGGTGTGCAAACTACACCACTTAGTGGCTCAGATGGCTCTAGTAATGAAAATAATGCTGGGCTATCAATCAGTGAGCGTATATTTAGCACCTATTATGTGCTTGACATTGTGAGGATACAAAGGAAATATAAGACCAATTTCTCCTCTCATTCGAGTCTGCAGTCTAATTATTAGACATATGAGCGTGAGAGGACAGATAACAAAAGTCAACTTCTATTTTCATTTCTGTGAAGCTGTGTAACATCAAATGTGGGAAAAGAGATGCATGTATTTATAAAAGTATTCCTTAAAAATCTTTCCTTTATATGTGGTACCTCAGACGATTATCGAGACGCCATTAAAATATGATTGAATACTTTCCATTGATGAAGAGATGGAGTAGTGAGACATCTAACTAAAGGAGGATAAAATTACTGCCACAAGGTATCGGGGTCTCATTTGTTACCCTTGTTTCTTTAGGAGTAGCCAAAGATGATAGGCAGCCTACATGGGGCACTGTGTGCTCTTCACTCTTTTAAGTACTTCACGTGCATTATTTAATTTAATCCTGTTATAACCTAACATATTCACTGTCACTATTCCTGGGACCTGGGAACAAGTAGCATGTCCAACGTCACATAGCCAGTAAGTATCACAAGATGTCAGAGTTGGGACAATAAAGATTTCGGGTGACAATCACATAGGCATTTGGCCCTGTTCTTTTTTTTTTTTTTTTTCCTCTGGAGCATCAAGTTTATTAACTAGAATTGGAAGAACCAAGGAGTTCTTGGAACAAGAACTATCCCCCTCCCCCACCAACACGGAAGACAGAAGAGTAGGGGAGGGGAGACGTGCCCCAGGAATGACAGTCCAGTCTCTCAAGTTTCACCCAGGTGGGGGTTGAGGGGCAGACCTGCAGCCACGGTGGCCTCGCTTTCGGTCGCCAGGGCTGCTCCGGACCATCCTCTGAGCTGGCCAGGGTCTTGGATACGATGCTTCTGAAGGCCGTGCAGAGAACACACTCCTCTTCCCCTGCACCGGGCCCCAGGGAGCGCGGCGGCCTGACCTTCCTGCCTCGGTCATCCATGGGGTTCACATGGGCTCACTTTATTATGACGCCTCATGCTGGGCAGCTTGCAACAAAGATGTTTCAAAATAAAGTTCCAGATTCTCCCAGCCACCCCTTGCTTTTTCTGGCTCTGGCCAGAGAGAGTGGATGAGGACACACTCTCAGGCTGCCCAGCGTGGGAGGACCTTCCAGTGTTGGACACACCCAGGGGGCAGCTGCTTCCCTCTGGGGCTCCAATCCTGCTGCTGCTGGAGGTGGATGTCCCAGTGCCACACTGGGGGGCTGGGCTGGGGGTGGCAGCCCTTGCCTCCAGGCTGGGTGGGGGACAGGCAGACTCACCGGTCTTCTGCCCTGCCTGCTGGTCTTCCTGCAGCTGCACATTTTTTCTGTGGTAGAGCCACCTGGTTTGCAGGGAGGACACCACAGGGCTTGGAGAAGGCTCAAGTTCACTGCCACAGAGGTCCCCGCAAGAGAAGGGCTTCAGAGTTATGATGGAGACCTCCACCTTGGGTTTCTTGGAGCTCACACTGCCTGTCCCAGTGTCCTAGATCTGGTCGCAAGTCAAGCCCGGAGTCCTCATCATTGTCACCTCCAGGTCCTCTTCACAGGGTGGCTGGAGTGGCTCCTTCTGGCCCATGTTGACCCATGGATGCCTCATGAGGTCAGGTAAGGTGCCTCTGTCACTGGGGTTGAGGGCAATCATTTTTTGTAACAGATCCCTTATCTTCAAAGACAGATAAGGTGGGATGGGGTATTGCCCTTGTAGGATTTGCTTCCGCAGCTCCTGGAAGTCTTTTCCCACAAAGGGCTGGGACCCAGTTACCATGGTGTACAGCACTACTCCCAAGCTCCACACGTCCACCGCAGGGCCGCTGTAGCTCTGCCCCAGGAAGAGTTCTGGGGCGGCATAAGGGTGTGTGCCGCAGATCGTGTCCAGTTGGACAGTGTCATCACACTTGTTGCTGAGGCCAAAGTCTGTAAGTTTGATATTCATGTTGGAATCAAAGAGGAGGCTCAGTGGCTTCAGGTCTCGGTGCACGATGCCCCTCTGGTGGCAGTGCTGCAGGGCGGAGACCAGCTGCTGGAACGGGCCTCGGGCCTCCACCTCTGTCATACGGCCATGGGTCTTCAAATAGCGGTACATGTCCCCCCCACTGAGGTACTCCATCACCACGAAAAATGTCTCCTCTGTGTCAATCACCCCCAGCAGTTTTACAATATTGGGGTGATTCAGAGCCTTCAGACTGCACACTTCCCGGAAAAGTGCCTGGACACTTGAGAAGCTCTGACGCCTTTTCTTTATGACCTTCACAGCCACCTGTGTCCCGGTCAGAATGTGCCGGGCCAACTTCACTTTACCGAAGGTGCCTTCACCAATGGTGTGGAGGATCTCGAAGTCATCAATATGAGCCTCCTTGCCAGCAGATTTGGCTGTGAGGCCCTGCATCATGGTGATCTGCTAACTACACTGACTGACAGCACTACCTAGCAACGCTAACTACGCTAACTGTACCAACAGCACTAACTAGTACTAACTACACTAACTATGCTAATCAAGTATTAACTATACCAACAATACTCACTATGCTAACTGTAGAAAGAACAATGACACAAATAAAAAAAGAGTAGAGAAAAGAGAAACGAAAATCAACAAAATGGCAGAAACAAGGAAAACACAAGCTAACTGTAGGTCCAAGGCCGTCAGGTCACCAAAAGCAGCTTCCTGGGCTCTAAGGACCAAAAACCTGGGCCCACCTTTCTCTTTCATAGGGCTTTGTGAAGTACATCACAATGGTGCACTCTGAGGTCAGAGCAAGAAATGGACCCATCACCGCTGGGGATACACCACAGTGGTTTTCTCACTTTTTGAGTTCAAGGCCCCTTTACACTTAGGAAAAAGGATCCCAAAGAAATTTTTCTTTACATGTGTTATTAGATATTGGTATTCACTTTGTTATAAATAAAAATCTGCAGGATACTTCAGTGGCCTTTTTATTTCTAGTTTGAAAATGTGTAATAATTTTAGAGACCTCATAATGTCTACACTTGAAATGTTCAATTCCTTTTCCTTAAATTCTGGTCTCAAAATAACGTTACAACTTAACTGACTTCACGATACTATACAAAATGTTCTGTTGCATAAGACATGATACGGTACATTATGAAAGTCTATGAAGCTGAGAGAAGGTTTGCCAGGAAGGTCATTGAGCAGATTTCTCATCAGGAGCCTCGGAGGCCAGATGGCATGACTCAATGTACTTGAAGTGTTGAAGGAAAGAAACCGTCAACCAAGAATCCTATATCTAGCAAAACTTTCCTTCGAAAATGAGGGAGAAATCAAGACATTCCCAGTTAATCAAGAGTTGAGAGAGTTCTTAACCACCAGACCCGCCTGCCACAGGGAGTTCTTCAGGTTGGAGTCAAGGACCCTGGACGGTAGCTCAAAGCCTTATGAAGAAATAAAGACCTCTGGTAAAAGTAGACAGACGGGCGACGAGAAAAGCTAGTACTGTTGTAACTTTGGTTTGTAGCTCCACTTTTTGTCTTCTATTTGATTTAAGAGACTAATGTATAATAAAACACACACATACAAATCAAAAAAAAAAAAAAAGATCACCTCTTCACCTAGAAAAGTTACTTCACCCCCACTTTAGCCTAACTTTGGGAATTCCCATCAACAACATTCTTCTTTCCACTGTAGGAAGCAATGCTGCCAGAAGCTATGGCAAGCAGAGCCTCTTCTAAAATGCCTTTGATGACTGCAGCAACATGGATGCAACTAGAGATTATTAAGTGAAGTAAGTCAGAAAGAGAAAGACAAATGCCATGTGATACCACTTACATGTGGAATCTAAAGTATGGCACAAATGAACCTATCTATGAAACAGCAACAGACTCACAGACATAGAGAACAGACTTGTGGTTGCCAAGGAGGAGGGGGGTGGGAGAGGGAAGGGCTGGGAGTGTGGCATTAGCAGATGTAAACTATTATATATAGGAGGGATAAACAACAAGGTCCTACTCTACAGCACAGGGAACTAGAGTCAATATCCTGTGATAAACTGTAATGGAAAAGAATATAAAAAAAGAATGTCTATATGTGTATAACTGAGTCACTTTGCCATACAGCAGATTGGCACAAGATTGTAAATCAACTATATGTCAATAAAAACAATAAAATAAAATAAAAAATGCCTCTGATGATGTACACAGCCCCTGCTCCTGCTGACTACCTCTCTGCAGCACCCAACACTGTGAAACCCCACCCCCAGCTGAGGTCACTCCAGTCCTGTGTCTCCTTCCTTTGTCCTCTGTCTCCCACCAGTGTTTCTCTAACAGAAACACAAAGAACTGCTGTGTTTTCACTCAGTCTCACTGTTCACGTTCCCACGCTTGATCTGGGCATCAGACCTGCAAGAGTTCAAAACTTACTGGGTGGTAGAACTGCCATTTCTCTGCCTGTCTCTCATTATAAAGAACTTCTCTGAAATTCCGAATTCACTGGTCTGGTCATCCATTCACCAGCAAGTATCTAGGTACTGGGGTTAAGAGCTAGGAATGAGATACAGTTGTTAGTAAAGAAACAACAAACCCCAAATGGAGTCACTTGTGCTAAGTCCCACGTCAGCAAACCAAGACTTAATAGCTAACCTAATTGCAGTTTCAGCCTCTCTCAGGAATGGGACCTTTCACCAATAGATCTGGAATTACCTGGTCAGCACTAGAGGGGTGACCCCCCACCTTCCCCCAAAAGGAAGGTGACCCTGCCTGAAACAATCCACTCTTAGCTAGAAATTTCCCTTTTCTGCCCCCTCCTGCCTGTAAAGTTCTTGCATTTTTTACAGCTCCGCAGAGCTCCTTTCTACTTGCTCAATGGGATGCTGCCCGATTCATAAATCATTGAATAAAGCCAATTCGATCTTCAAATTTACTCAGTTAGAATTTTATGTTTTTAATACAGTGATGAGCAAAACAAATAAAAAGAGAGGCATCAAACTCTTCGGAGAGTGTATCCCATTATCCCTCACACTCTTGGAAGCCTGGGTCAGCAGAAATGGAGGAGAGCCAGTGACAAGAAAAAGCCTCTTGAAAACCAAATCAGAGGTCCTGAAATACTACAGACTTACTTGTACAAGTGGGTGGGAACAAGCAGAGAGTAGCAGTTGTTTATTATTGTACACTGTAATCGAGGGAAACATTTGGAGTTCAAGAATAGAGATTTAAAGATGAGATGCTAAAATTCATAACAACTTGTCCAAAACAGGCCAAAAAACCTTAAGTTTTCGCCTTGTTTAAAAGAAGTCCTAAGTAAAGGGAAAACCAAATATTATGAAAAATTTTGGAGACATCTCACACACCAACCTTCCCTTTATTTGAATTACTTCATTATCATTACTTTAGAGTTATGTACACTCATAAAAGTTCATTTATTCTGAGTTGAGAAGTCCATTTTATCATCATGTGTATTGTGCTTACATTTTAAAATCAGAAACAACTTCCCCAAGATAAAACTGATTCTTAATCTCTTTTGGTTTTACTATTCCAAAATAGATTAGGTGACTTGGGGTATTATTTTTACCCTATGTTGATTTGCCTACCTTGTAAAGGAGCAAGGAACTTTTCCTTCAACCCTTATTTTCCTAGTGATTTGTTTAAAATGAAAGGTAAATATGTGTTTGTGGGCATATAAGTGTGTGTGTGTACAATCATTTTTATATAGAGATTCATTATCTCTCAATTTATTTTGTACAAGAGGTTTGTCTCAAAAAATCAGGGTCTTCTTTCTTTTTTTTTTTTTTCACGATTCATATCTTTAATACTCTCTGAGAGGCAAGTGAAAAGCAACAATGGATTTTTAAAAGGACCATGTCTGACACATGTCTGACAACACTGAGAGTGGGGGAGGAGGGAAGTTAACCAGCTAGCACAGTGCCTTGCATGTAGTAAGCACTGCAACATTTGTTAAATTGCAATGACTTGAAGTTGAAGATCATGATATATATATATATTTCTTAGATTTTTAGAAATTTCATGTAATGTCTGAAACATTTATATTAACATATTTCCATACAAATAACCCAATGAAAGTTTAGTATTAGTTGTTTTGTTTGTTTGTTTTTTTATACTGCAGGTTCTTATTAGGCATCAATTTTATACACATCAGTGTATACATATCAATCCCAATCGCCCAATTCAGCACACCACCACACCCACCCCACCGCAGTTTTCCCGCCTTGGTGTCCATATGTCCATTCTCTACATCTGTGTCTCAACTTCTGCCCTGCAAACTGGCTCATCTGTACCATTTTTCTAGGTTCCACATACATGCATTAATATACGATATTTGTTTTTCTCTTTCTGACTTACTTCACTCTGTATGACAGTCTCTAGATCCATCCACTTCTCAACAAATGACTCAATTTCGTTCCTTTTTATGGCTGAGTAATATTCCATTGTATATATGTACCACTTCTTCTTTATCCATTCGTCTGTTGATGGGCATTTAGGTTGCTTCCATGACCTGGCTATTGTAAATAGTGCTGCAATGAACATTCGGGTGCATGTGTCTTTTTGAATTACGGTTTTCTCTGGGTATATGCCCAGTAGTGGGATTGCAGGGTCATATGGTAATTCTATTTTTAGTTTTTTAAGGAACCTCCATATTGTTCTCCATAGTGGCTGTATCAATTTACATTCCCACCAACAGTGCAAGAGGGTTCCCTTTTCTCCACACCCTCTCCAGCATTTGTTGTTTGTAGATTTTCTGATGATGCCCATTCTAACAGGAGTGAGGTGATACCTCATTGTAGTTTTGATTTGCATTTCTCTAATAATTAGTGATGTTGAGCATCTTTTCATGTGCTTCGTGGCCGTCTGTATATCTTCTTTGGAGAAATGTCTATTTAGGTCTTCTGCCCATTTTTGGATTGGGGTGTTTGTTTCTTTAATATTGAGCTGAATGAGCTGTTTATATATTTTGGAGATTAATCCTTTGTCCGTTGATTTGTTTGCAAATATTTTCTCCCATTCTGAGGGTTGTCTTTTCGTCTTGTTTATGGTTTCCTTTGCTGTGCAAAAGCTTTGAAGTTTCATTAGGTCCCATTTGTTTATTTTTGTTTTTATTTCCATTACTCTAGGAGGTGGATCAAAAAAGATCTTGCTGTGATTTATGTCAAAGAGTGTTCTTCCTATGTTTTCCTCTAAGAGTTTTATAGTGTCCAGTCTTATATTTAGGTCCCTAATCCATTTTGAGTTTATTTTTGTGTATGGTGTTAGGGAGTATTCTAATTTCATTCTTTTACATGTAGCTGTCCAGTTTTCCCAGCACCACTTATTGAAGAGACTGTCTTTTCTCCATTGTATATCTTTGCCTCCTTTGTCATAGATTAGTTGACCATAGGTGCGTGGGTTAATCTCTGGGCTTTCTATCTTGTTCCATTGATCTATGTTTCTGTTTTGGTGCCAGTACCATATTGTCTTGATTACTGTAGCTTTGTAGTATAGTCTGAAGTCAGGGAGTCTGATTCCTCCAGCTCCATTTTTTTGCCTCAAGACTGCTTTGGCTATTCGGGGTCTTTTGTGTCTCCATACAAATTTTAAGATGATTTGTTCTAGCTCCGTAAAAAATGCCATTGGTAATTTGATAGGGATTGCATTGAATCTGTAGATTGCTTTGGGTAGTATACTCATTTTCACAATGTTGATTCTTCCAATCCAAGAACATGGTATATCTCTCCATCTGTTGGTATCATCTTTAATTTCTTTCATCAGTGTCTTATAGTTTTCTGCATACAGGTCTTTTGTCTCCCTAGGTAGGTTTATTCCTAGGTATTTTATTCTTTTTGTTGCAATGGTAAATGGGAGTGTTTCCATAATTTCTCTTTCAGATTTTTCATCATTAGTGTATAGGAATGCAAGAGATTTCTGTGCATTAATTTTGTATCCTGCAACGTTACCATATTCATTAATTAGCTCTAGCAGTTTTCTGGTGGCAGTTTTAGGATTCTCTATGTATAGTATCATGTCATCTGCAAAGAGAGACAGTTTTACTTCTTCTTTTCCAATTTGTATTCCTTTTATTTCTTTTTCTTCTCTGATTGCCGTGGCTAGGACTTCCAGAACTATGTTGAATAATAGTGGTGAGAGTGGACATCCTTGTCTCGTTCCTGATCTTAGAGGAAATGCTTTCAGTTTTTCACCATTGAGAATGATGTTTGCTGTGGGTTTGTCATACATGGCCTTTATTATGTTGAGGTAGGTTCCCTCTATGCCCACTTTCTGGAGAGTTTTTATCATAAATGGGTGTTGTATTTTGTCAAAAGCTTTTTCTGCATCTATTGAGATGATCATATGGTTTTTATTCTTCAATTTGTTAATATGGTGTATCACATTGATTGATTTGTGTATATTGAAGAATCCTTGCATCCCTGGGATAAATCCCACTTGATTGTGGTGTATGATCCTTTCAATGTGTTGTTGGATTCTGTTTGCTAGTATTTTGTTGAGGATTTTTGCATCTATATTCATCAGTGATATTGGTCTGTAATTTTCTTTTTTTGTAGTGTCTTTGTCTGGTTTTGGTATCAGGGTGATGGTGGCCTCATAGAATGAGTTTGGGAGTGTTCCTTCCTCTGCAATTTTTTGGAAGAATTTGAGAAGGACAGGTGTTAGCTCTTCTCTAAATGTTTGATAGAAATCACCTGTGAAGCCATCTGGTCCTGGACTTTTGTTTGTTGGAAGATTTTTAATCACAGTTTCAATTTCATTACTTGTGATTGGTCTGTTCATATTTTCTGTTTCTTCCTGGTTCAGTCTTGGAAGGTTATACCTTTCTAAGAATTTGTCCATTTCTTCCAGGTTGTCCATTTTATTGGCATAGAGTTGCTTGTAGTAGTCTCTTAGGATGTTTTG
Source organism: Balaenoptera acutorostrata (assembly GCF_949987535.1). NCBI lineage: Eukaryota > Metazoa > Chordata > Mammalia > Artiodactyla > Balaenopteridae > Balaenoptera > Balaenoptera acutorostrata. Next base: position 78,337,862 of record NC_080064.1, on the reverse strand, counting down.
TATTTCTGCGGTGTCTGTTGTAACTTCTCCTTTTTCATTTCTGATTTTATTGATTTGAGTCCTCTCCCTCTTTTTCTTGATGAGTCTGGCTAATGGCTTATCAATTTTGTTTATCTTCTCAAAGAACCAACTTTTAGTTTTATTGATCTTTGCTATTGTTTTCTTTGTTTCTATTTCATTTATTTCTGCTCTGATCTTTATGATTTCTTTCCTTCTGCTAACTTTGGGTTTTGTTTGTTCTTCTTTCTCTATTTTCTTTAGGTGTAAGGTTAGATTGTTTACTTGAGATTTTTCTTGTTTCTTTAGGTAGGCTTGTATAACTAAAAACTTCCCTCTTAGAACTGCTTTCGCTGCATCCCATAGGTTTTGGGTTGTCATGTTTTCCTTGTCATTTGTCTCTAGGTATTTTTTGATTTCCTCTTTGATTTCTTCAGTGATCTCTTGGTTATTTAGTAACGTATTGTTTAGCCTCCATGTGTTTGTCTTTTTTACGTTTTTTTCCCTGTAATTCATTTCTAATCTCATAGCGTTGTGGTCAGAAAAGATGCTTGATATGATTTCAATTTTCTTAAATTTACTGAGGCTTGATTTGTGACCCAAGATGTGATCTATCCTGGAGAATGTTCCATGCGCACTTGAGAAGAATGTGTAATCTGCTGTTTTTGGATGGAATGTCCTATATATATCAATTAAATCTATCTGGTCTATTGTGTCATTTAAAGCTTCTGTTTCCTTATTTATTTTCATTTTGGATGATCTGTCCATTGGTGTAAGTGAGGTGTTAAAGTCCCCCACTATGATTGTGTTACTGTCAATTTCCTCTTTTATAGCTGTTAGCAGTTGCCTTATGTATTGAGGTGCTCCTATGTTGGGTGCATATATATTTATAATTGTTATATCTTCTTCTTGGATTGATCCCTGGATCATTATGTAGTGTCCTTCCTTGTCTCTTGTAACATTCTTTATTTTAAAGTCTATTTTATCTGATATGAGTATAGCTACTCCAGCTTTCTTTTGATTTCCATTTGCATGGAATATCTTTTTCCATCCCCTCACTTTCAGTCTGTATGTGTCCCTAGGTCTAAAGTGGGTGTCTTGTAGACAGCATATATATGGGTCTTGTTTTTGTATCCATTCAGCCAGTCTATGTCTTTTGGTTGGGGCATTTAATCCATTCACGTTTAAGGTAATTATCGATATGTATGTTCCTATGATCATTTTCTTAATTGTTTTGGGTTTGTTTTTGTAGGTCCTTTTCTTCTCTTGTGTTTCCCACTTAGAGAAGTTCCTTTAGCATTTGTTGTAGAGCTGGTTTGGTGGTGCTGAATTCTCTTAGCTTTTGCTTGTCTGTAAAGCTTTTCATTTCTCCATCAAATCTAAATGAGAACCTTGCTGGGTAGAGTAATCTTGGTTGTAGGTATCTTCCCTTTCATCACTTTAAATATATCATGCCACTCCCTTCTGGCTTGCAGAGTTTCTGCTGAGAAATCAGCTGTTAACCTTATGGGAGTTCCCTTGTATGTTATTTGTCGTTTTTCCCTTGCTGCTTTCAATAATTTTTCTTTGTCTTTAATTTTTGCCACTTTGATTACTATGTGTCTTGGCATGTTTCTCCTTGGGTTTATCCTGTATGGGACTCTCTGTACTTCCTGGACTTGGGTGGCTATTTCCTTTCCCATGTTAGGGAAGTTTTCGACTATAATCTCTTCAAATATTTTCTCTGGTCCTTTCTCTCTCTCTTCACCTTCTGGGACCCCTATAATTCGAATGTTGTTGCATTTAATGTTGTCCCAGAGGTCTCTTAGGCTGTCTTCATTTCTTTTCATTCTTTTTTCTTTAGTCTGTTCCACAGCAGTGAATTCCACCATTCTGTCTTCCAGGTCACTTATCCGTTCTTCTGCCTCAGTTATTCTGCTATTGATTCCTTCTAGTGTAGTTTTCATTTCAGTTATTGTATTGGTCATCTCTGTTTGTTTGTTCTTTAATTCTTCTAGGTCTTTGTTAATCATTTCTTGCATCTTCTCAATCTTTGCCTCCATTCTTCTTCCGAGGTCCAGGATCATCTTCACTATCAATATTCTGAATTCTTTTTCTGGAAGGTTGCCTATCTCCACTTCATTTAGTTGTTTTTCTGGGGTTTTTTCTTGTTCCTTCATCTGGTACATAGCCCTCTGCCTTTTCATCTTGTCTATCTTTCTGTAACTATGGTTTTTGGTCCACAGGCTGCAGGATTGTAGTTTTTCTTGCTTCTGCTGTCTGCCCTCTGGTGGTTGAGGCTATCTAAGAGGCTTGATGGGAGGCTCTGGTGGTGGGTAGAGCTGACTGTTGCTGTGGCGGTCAGAGCTCAGTAAAACTTTAATCCACTTGACTGTTGATGGGTGGGGCTGGGTTCCCTCCCTGTTGGTTGTTTTGCCTGAGGCAACCCAACACTGGAGCCTACCTGGGCTCTTTGGTGGGGTTAATGGCAGACTCTGGGAGGGCTCACGCCAAGGAGCACTTCCCAGAACCTCCGCTGCCAGAGTCCTTGTCCCCACAGTGAAACAGAGCCACTCCCTGCCTCTGCAGGAGACCCCCCAACACCAGCAGGTAGGTCTGGTTCAGTCTCCCCCAGGGTCACTGCTCCTTCCCCTGGGTCCCGATGTGCACACTACTTTGTGTGTGCCCTCCAAGAGTGGGGTCTCTGTTTCCCCCAGTCGTGTCGAAGTCCTGCAATCAATTCCCACTAGGCTTCAAAGTCTGATTCTCTAGGAATTCCTCCTCCTGTTGCCGGACCCCCAGGTTGGGAAGCCTGACGTGGGGCTCAGAACCTTCACTCCAGTGGGTGGACTTCTGTGGTATAAGTGTTCGCCACTCTGTGAGTCACCCACCCAGCAGTTATGGGATTAGATTTTACTCTGATTGCACCCCTCCTACCGTCTCACTGTGGCTTCTCCTCTGTCCTTGGATGTGGGGTATCCTCCTTGGTGAAGTCCAGGGTCTTCCTGTCAATGATTGTCCAGCAGCCAGTTGTGATTCTGGTGCTCTCGCAAGAGGGAGAGAGAGCACGTCCTTCTACTCCGCCATCTTGGTTAATCCCCCTTGGCCCTGTTCTTGTACTAATCAGGGTTTTTGTTGCAAACAAGGGAAACCAACGTTAGTTAATTGAAGCAGAAAAGGAATGTATTGGAAGGATATCAGGGATTTCATAGAATAACCAGGAAGTTCTTAAGAACCAGGCTCAAAAATTAGGCAGGAGCCAAAGGATACTTGGCAGCAAATTATATAGAAAATGCCACAGAAATAGTAAACTTGGGAAGCTACTATTGAAGCTGCTGCCAGTGGCTACTTGCCCCTGGTTCTCTGGATAATCCACCCACAACCACAGCCAACAGTCACTCTTGGCCCCTTCATCTCCAGGTGAAGCCTGGGTCACATACCTACAACCCAGAGTCTGGGAGGAGAGGAAAGGAATCACCTGTCTCCCTTCAGCCTGATTCCCACTTCTTTTGGAATTGCTTTCAAATGGAAAGGTTTTGCATGCTGGGCAGGCCAACATATATACCTGACAAACGTCCATTTCAGGTCTCCGCATCATGTGACTGTATGCTACTGGAATGCATATGCCAATCTCTTTCCATGGTCCCTGATGCTAAGATTTCCTACTTCTCAGTGACTGTTGCTGCATTCTATCTTAGCATCCCTTCTCACATAACCATGCCTGTGTCCTTGCTCCGACTCCCAGGCCCTGCATGCATTCCACTCCTCTTGCTGCTGTTACAGGAGCCATTTTATAATGAAAGTTTTTCCTTCCTGAGAATTATGTGTTTATTCAATCAATCTTAGATGGTTAAGCTTTAAGACTCCGTTGGCTCAGGGACTGCAAGGAGAACATTTGAGTGATTACTCTCAGCTTCAAAAGTATTCAAAATTTAACCAATTCAGTTAAGTTCAACAAACAGTATAGACCGTTTACCAAGGCCAGAATTGTTAGTAACTGGGGATACAGAGAGGAATAGCTACCTGTCCTAATGTCAGGGACTTCACGGTTGAGTTATGAAAACAAATATATACTTACAATATCTTTTCTTAGTTAGAACTCTTGTTATCTCTTAAATCACTCTTGGTTAAAAGGATTCTCTCATAAAGCAAATGCATTCTGCATAAAAGAAGTAGCATATGTTAATGAGTAGTTGTTATAAGTCAGACAATATTCTAAATGCTTTGCATTTATTAACTGACTTAATCATTGCAATAACATTTTGAGATATCATCATCATTATCATTATTATCATCATCATCCCCATTTTACAGATGAGGAAGCTGAAGCAAAGAAAGATTAAGAAATGTGTTAAATAATGCACACAGCTGGTAGGTGGTGGAGCTAAGTTTCAGGCTCTAGCACCCTTGTTCTTAATTATCATGATACATTGTCTGTCTCTCTAATGACATCCATCTGAAAACAGAGTTCTTTCTGATGATAGAAAAAAGAAAAACAATACTCTAGGTGCTCTTTTTCACTCTTTCAGCCTCATTTCCTTGCTTTCTAAGTTGTCTATTAACCAGAACACATGTTTAAAAATTATTTTTTAGACCTATTAATTTGAATTGATATATGCTAAAAAAGACTCTAAATAAAAAGATGCCAGTTTGCTGTACCGTCAGCAATCAGCCTCATTAAAACAACAACAATATTCTGTATTACGATTCCTTCCACTCCATGATGCTTAGTAGAGTACTGAATATAAAGTAGATGCTCAATAAAAGCTTTTTGAGTCAGTGATTGCATATGCAGGAACATGCAGCTAATAAATCCTGTGAAACCAGGCCTGTCCTCAGCTCCTTAGGGATTGAAACTTACAAGAGTTCCTAGGCAGGATGAAGTGAAAGAAGTAGCTTGAATGTGATGCTTGGCAGCTGGACGATTCTGCTTCCTATAGGGTGACCCAATTTGGAAAAGTGAAGACCACCCACAAGGGGTCACTGGGCAAATGCCCAAATTCCCAGTGGGATAGAGTGACCTTGGACAGAATTAATCTTATATAAGCAGGACCACACTCATTAATCATTCACAATAAGCCCTTATTTATGAACTAATTTCAAATAGACATATTGAATCCATTTTCCCAAGCGAAAATGGAGTTAGGTAAATCATAAGCAGCTAAATTATAGTTTTGGCACATGCACACAGTTTTGTTTCATATTTAGAATCATTTGCCTCTTAGAGCAACCTAATACAATGGGAACACTCTGCAGAACGCTATAGAGAATGAGTGTTTATAGAGACTTACATCTGATTTACATTTAAGGAGCATAAAACTAATTGCAGAGAGCCTGTGCTCCTAAAACCTTAAACCTAAGGGACAGCCATGTGCGAACTCTTATAAGAATGCTGATATGACTGCTGGAAATTGAGACCTTCGAAATTGATTTCCACAACTGGAAATAAGGGTATCTTAAAATGTCCTCAATGGACACAGGTATATTGTAAATGATTCCTGGACAAAGTAGCTGTTATATGAGAACATCTTTCTAATATGAGATTAAAATCTAGAATTGCAAGTAGTAATAAATATATCCATCTATATTAGTGTAAAAAAGTGACAGTATTGTAAAAGCAATAAACAGGTAGACAGCTAATAGTTAGTGCCTGTGATAAATTGCCTTGTTATTGCAATCAATTTTATTCTTATGAAATAGTCTAATTTTTCTTTTTCTTAGAACCACATATGTACATGAGGAAAAAGTACCTTCCAAAGATATTATTTTTAAACCATTTGAAATAAAATGCCTACAAAATACTCTTCCAAACTTCTATTATGGAAGTTAGCACATCTGGTAGTCTTTTATGTTGCAAAATTATCTAACTTAGAAATTATATATTGCTTTAATATTTTCATTTTCAAATATTTTGGGGCCTCATTTTAGTAGTAGTTTCATATAGCAACAGTTATCCTGAGAAGTAATAAAAGTAATATTTTTATGTGTTGAAAGTGTCATATTATTCATCAACTCCCATGTACTGTACATAATACTTGAAATCATTTGCATCCATGTGTGCATGTCTGTATGTGAATGCACAGACACAATGACCTGTTTACTCTGCGTGCTGTTTGTGGGTTTGCTATTTTGTCATGTCTTTGTTGTAGTGTTGTCTGTGAAGGTTTAAATGAAATTTATAGCATGCATCATGTATTGTAAGTTTGTCTGTCATATAATAATCAGCATGCAAAAAAGCCACGTATTTGGACTGTATATTTAAGCCTTGTAAGTAATCACATACAAAACAATGCAAAAATGTGAACATTGTATGGCAATTAATAACATCTCTGCCAGTGTAAATACGTTTTTTTCCCCATAAATCATTTCCAGCTTGTCAAAATGGATCTGTGCTGGCAAAGAAACAAGGGTAATGTTTCAATTTTCTCCATCTGGCAAGAAATTTTCTGTTAGATTTCCTTCTTCCCTTTTTCAGTTACAGAATTTTTATATGAGCAACTACATATAGTATGATTAAGAAAGGGTGCAGTGTGATAGGATACAGAACAATGCTGAATATTAGGAACTTGACTCTGAATAACTGCCCCAAATTATACATTCATATCACATGTGCATATAACAGAAAATATTTGGTTGTTGAAGCATAGAAATGACTCCCTTTGTAGCAAAACATTGCTCTCATTAAATAAAGCACAACTTTCTCTTTTCCCGTAAGGGCTTGAATATATTTTAACTCGTTTGGAATAATTTCTTATCCTTATTGGGGATGCATTTAAATCTTTAAAATTTTTATCAAGACACTTTAGAATATTCTAGAAAGTCCAGCAGGACACACACACACACACACATAAATGCCCAATATGGATCTAGGAAAGAATTTACCCTTTCATGACCCAATATTTAAAACAAAACTCAATAGAGCAGGCATACTGTATATACATTATGCTTATAGATCTTCAGCAGGAGCAAAGTGCTGGTGTTTTTAACCACAAAAATATTTATAAATTACTCTGATCATGAGGATATAAATCCATTCACAAGCACCAAAATCTATTTATTTTCACGTACAGTGATGGGTAATTTCCAACATTCTTTTATTGTTTATATGAAAATGTTCTTAGAGCTTGTACAGTGTGTTATCCTGCCTAATTACTCAGCTGTCTATAGTATGCATGGGAGCAGGTTTGATAAAAACGATGTATATTTGAGTACTTGCGTGTGTCTTAAGGGAAACCAAGGATGATACAATAGCCATGCCAATGGTGCCTGTGCAGCATCCCTTCCCAAATATCTGCATTTGGAAGGGCACAGATATCCAAAAGCACAGCAGACGCATTCATATTTGGTTTGGGACTATACTATAAGGTACTTTGGGAAACTCATTTTTTCTTCAATTTAAAAAAAAAAGATAGTTTATTTGTATTAGTTCAGTAATTGCACCCTGGTAAGGAAGGGGAGGGAGAGAAGCGAAGTGTGCTGGATTCTGGTTTGGAGGATTCATGGGCAGATAACCATCAACTGTGGGCACAAACCTCCAAATAAACTTGTATAGTGAGTGAACTGTGAGCATTTTCCCCAGGAGGGTGGATATCAGTGCAGCATCTTTGGGTCACACAAGCAAACCAGCTTGTGCATTTTTTGTGTATGACTTTATCCATCACGTAGGTCATTGAAGAGGTGGCTCCAGGGTGTTGATATTAATCACTTACAGCCAGGGTGCTTCAGTTGTCACTTACCCTTGTTGTGGACAGTTTTAACTGCACATATGGAAGGTTATTTGTCATGTACTCTTCTGAGACCCCTAGAATGTCAGGACACAACAGATGATTAAAGGATTGAAAAGCAACCTTCTCTCTGAATATCTTTGTCTTAAACTGCCAGATCAGAGCTTTAATGCAATTTGACAGTTTCGTCTTCTTTCATTTAATTTTACGGGCATACGCCAAAAATAATTTGTACAAAACTTCACCTGAAGAAGTAGCTAGAACAAGGGACTTGGAATTAAAGTATAATCAAATAAATAGTTTCTTCTCTCCCCACCTTACTTCCTATCTCTTTTCACTTTATTTTTTTCCCCATCCATGGGAAGATGTATCGTTCAGTCTAAGGCTTTTATCACTTACTTTTGTTTGGGATTAACTCTTCACACTGAGGGAAATGAGCCTCACTTGTGATCTTGTTTAAATATGTTTCCCTTTCTCCTGTGTTCCATCGTTCCATTATATTCAAAACACTGTATGTATAAGCAGTGTAGGATTCCTCCTACCTGTGCAACAAATGAATTCCCAGAGCTGCCTGCAAATCAATTCCTTGGGATCTAGCTATCATTCCCTGTTGACATCATAATGGAAAGTATATATTTTCAATATTTCTACAAACATATATTTGGCACCAAAATTAATAAAATTAATGTTATACATTTTTAAAAGAAAAAAGGGATAACATTTAGACTATATTTAAACTAAATTACAAAAAATAACTGAACTGAACCTCCAGGGAGGCTCTGGTTATCGCGGTGTGAGGTGGTGGTGGAGCATCCTGGAAAATGGAGAGGCTGGCACGAAGGTCATCTACCTCACCCTGGGAAAGACCATTTTGTTGTTTCAGGCTGTTACCCAGAGAGGAGCAGGGAAGGGAGAAGGAAAACTTGGCTTGCCTCTGGGCTTCTCAATAAAGTTTTCTTTCTGTCTTCCCTTTCCTCATGGTTGGACAAAAACTGTAAAATATTACATTTTTTAAAAGGTCAGATTCCCTCGTTTGTCTTGGAAGGTTTTGACGCTCACTTGCCAGAAGGCAGTGAGTTGGGCCAAGTAGGTTCTCATGGCTCCTTCCAGTTCCTATGTGCTGTTGATTCTTAATCTTCCATAGTCTGTCTTTATTATCTATAAACTGGGAAAACTGATTTGTATTGGTCTGTAAGGTCTTAAGGAAAGGTTTTTTCCTCCATCCAGGGTAAACTCTGGCAATCTTTCCTTTATTCTCAGACCCTTGACTTGTGCTTGTGGAAAGTCAGTCCTGGATCTGGGAAGAGATGAACCAGCAGCTGATTTTCTCCTTGCTTGGGAGCTAATGACAAAAACTCCTACGTGGAGGTCCTCTGGGATTTATAATTACTTAGAATGTTTTCTCATCTGAACAGTACGGAGGCTATCACAGACAATGGGCTGGTTATTGCATGCTTATAAACTCAAAGGAATAAACTGCATTTTCCTATGAAAAAAATAAAATCAAGTGGAGGATCAAGTTATGAACAAGTAGAATGTTTCATGAACTTGGGAACCAATGCGTGCAGTGTCATTTCTACACCTGGCTCTAGTGCTTTATTGGACCAGACCTCCCTAGGATTCTTTACAGAGGATGAGAGTCCATATTGTTTTTTTGTGAATGATAAGTTGACATTCACCTGGGGCAGTTGAAAAGATAGAAGCTAAAAATAACATAATGTCTTAAGGTTTTAGCAGTATTACTCTTCCTTCTTATGATACGTTTTGCACTACATTTGATCATAGCCTGAAGATATAACTTCTAGCCTTGCCAACTACCTGTGAGGTTAAGATCATCTAAGGAGGGATTGTGAGATGGACCAGTTTCTCTATTTTCACTTTCACCAGTAGGAAACTGAGACATGGAGTACCTATATAATTTGTCTGAGGTCAGTGTTTAAGACAGTTCTATAATATACCATCTAAAAGGCAATAAAAGAGAATGTTTATAGCCCAGGGTTTGAAGTCAAACAGACCTAGGTTCTGACTCCAGCACTTAGTAACTCCCTAAGCTTTAGCTTCCTCAACTATAACACTTGCCTTGTAAGATTATTATGTGCATAAATAAAATACATGTAAAGCTCTTAGCATAACTGGGGGCATATAATTGCTATATATAGTTATATTTATTAATATAGTTTCCCATTTAATGTTATTTCATTTAAATTGTGCTGCTTAATTTACTATACTTGATTGATCTATCGATAGCATCTTTTCATTCTTAATAGTATTAATTAGAATAGAAGGGAAAAAAAGAGAATGAAACTTAATTTCCCCTAGAGTCCTAAGGGATTTGTGTGGGTCAATTTATTAATGAAATGTGAAGAACATTTGGCAAACCCACCAAATGAGACAAAGCATTGTAAAGAGCCTTTAGAAAGAATTGGTATCTAATGTTAATGTCTGTGGAATGGAACTGTCATAGGATAATGGCCTTTTGATGGTACAGAAAATGCCAAGGCAGAGATAAGACATTTATTTTTAAAGCACTAGACAATCACCTTTGGATAGTGTCCTTCCACCAGGTCTTTATTTCTAATAGACCAATAATTGATATGGATGTAATTATTTTTCTTGATGGATTTGATATATTAGGCAATGGCCTTGCTCACTCTGTACAATCATTGAGTTGCTATAGCCTCACTGGTCACCAGAAGAAATCTTTTATCCTGTATTCTCTCCAATCAGAATTCTGAGTATCTGTGATTTTTTTTCTCTAAGGACCAAGAGCAACAGTATATATATTTTTTCTCTCAATATCAAGTACAGCACCCTAGTATATCACTAGGGTGACCACAGGGTTTCGGTCTGACTGAAATGAGGTGATTCAGGAAAGCTGAAATCCTGAGGTCACCCTAGTGATATAACCATCAATTCAGGTATTTGTTAGGTCTCTTTAAGAAAAAATCTGCATGTTTGTATGGGTGTGTGTGTGTGTGTGTGTGTGTGTGTGTGTGTGTGTGTGTATTTGAGATATAGTGCATATTTTCAATGTGGAGAGCCAGATTTGCAGATGATTATGATTTTTTCTGTAAACCTAAAGTACAAAAATTCAAACTCTGTGAAAGTTTCATAGAACCATTTCTGTTGAAGAAAGTATTTGCTGTAGGATAATAAAATCAACTGAACAGTCAATTCTGTATACCTCATGATATTAGAGTCCTTATTCTCCAAAGAAAACCATTGTGTGCGTGTGTGTGTGTGTCTGTGTGTGTTTATGTGCACACCTGTTAGTGCATACGACAGGCAGACATCCAGCACCTTAATTGGGTAGCTGGTTATTGTCGTTCTTTTACGGAGAGTAATGAAAGCCTAGTAGAATGTCTCTGATTTGTTATTGTTAATCTTGTTTCAAGGAAACATGAGACAAGGTTGATGGTTTGGGTTGACTTTTTATTTGGTATGAGTATGGTAATTTCAGCCACACACTATCTTGAATGTACACGGTTCAGCTTAATGGATTTGTCAAGTAAAGTTCTGGCCTTGCTACAGTGAAGTTCATCCCAGAGTGCAGTGGGATAGCACTACAGGGAAAAAAAGGCCTTTGACCTTCTTTTCTAGGCCTACTCATAAACTCCAATAAAGCTCAAATGGCAAGAGGCAGTTTCATCTTTTGTCTCCTGTCCTGAACTTCTCTGATGCATGTCTTGAATTTTTATTTAAATTACTTTGGGTTTTAATTTATTCAGTCAAATGTCAACCAAGTGTTGTTTATCCTGTGGATTACATTCATGCTCACTGCAGAATTCTCTAACATTTGATTTCTAATTATTTTCTTGTTTATCCATGTGGTGCAATGTTTTGAATATTACCTCTGACCACTGACCAGTTGGAATTATAATTTTCTCTCTTTCCTAAACATCTGGTAGTAAAATTTGGTAAGCATGTAGTCTCAGCAAATCTAATGACTGCATTGACACAGCTTTTATTCCATATAGCACTCTCTTCTTTACGTATTTATTGCACTTAAACAAGCTACTGCATTTTGGCTACTGGAATTGAGCCTCATACAGAGTGAAACTGCAGTCTTTCTAGGTTTCCCAAATACAAGACTGTACAAAAGGGTCTTGAGGTGCAATCTCCAAGGAATTCCAAATAAATGAAAAACAGAGTTGACTTAAGAAACTGTGAAGTTGGTTGTACAAGAGAGATCAACCTTGAATTCTTGCCTGCTCTATTCCACCGTCTCCCATTCTATTTTTAAGCTTGTTTCCTTGTACCCTCCTCTGAGCCCAATTCTCTTCCTCTCTCTATGCACGTAATTTTTAGCATTATGCAATAATACTTAACCTCTCCTCTGTCCCTGACAACCAGACTGACTGAAAGGTGGGGTGGGAAGAGAAGCATGGTATTGGGCATTGGCAGTACAGACATTTGGAAAAGGTATTAAATCAAAGAGGAGAACTAGGTTCTATCAGAGTGAAGCGATCAGTTAGTACAGTCAATGGCATGAAAGATAATAGTCTATTTTTTCTTAAATAAGAACTTTGGCATGGTCCAAAGTTATAGGATAAGGAAACAAAGTAGAAAGGTAAAGATGGAAAGAAAGGTTAGGTCCAGGTTATGAAGACCTGCGTGCCATGCTAAGGAATCAAGTATTAGCATCTGGTAAAGGAGCATCAGTGGAGGTTTCCAATCAGATGTGAGACATAGTTAGATTTGTACTTTAAGAAGGGGATCTTTGGATGAAGTGTGGAGAGTGGACTGGAGAAAGGAGAGGCTGAAACCAGGGAGACCCTCTTAGGAGGATGTTATGCTATAAATGTGAGAGATGATAAGGGCCTAAAATAAAGGTAGAAAAGAGACCAGAATTGAGAGAGGTTTTGAGTGTTAAGACAGACAGGATATGGTGGTTCATTAAAGACTGGAAGAGAAGGAGAGGGAGGAATCCAAGATAGTTCTGTGTTGGTGGGTGTATTATTTTGCTAGGGCTACTGTAACAAAGTACTACGAACTGAGAGACTTATATGATAGAAGTTTATTTTCTCATGGTCTGGAGTCTAGAAGTCAGAGATCAAGGTGTTGGCCATGCTCTCTCTGAAGGCTTTAAGGAAGGGTCTTTTCCAGGTCTCTCTTCTAGTTTCTGGTACTTACTTGGCTTATGACAGCATAATTCCAATTTTCACATGGTGTTCTCCCTGTGTGCATGTCACATGGCATTCTTTTTTTCTTTTTTTAACATCTTTATTGGAGTATAATTGCCTTACAATTGTGTGTTAGTTTCTGCTTTATAACAAAGTGAATCAGCTATACATATACATATATCCCCATATACACTCCCTCTTGCATCAAAAACCCCAGTCATTGGTGTAGGGTCCCACCCTACTCCACTATGACCTCATCTTAACTAATTACATCTGTATTAACCCTATTTCCAAACAAGTTCACATTCAAAAGTACTAGGTGTTAGGCCTTCATATCACTTTTTAGGGGGACAAAATTCAACCCGTAACAGTTTACTATCAAGTCTGCAGCATAGAAAGCCTTCCTGAGTTTCCAGCCTACCTGGCCTGCCCTGTGGAATTCAGATCTAGGATGGCAACACACATTCTGAATTTCCAGCCTGCCCTCTTGCCTGATGCATTTCAGACTTGTCAGCTCTCACAATTACATAACTATTTTCTTTTTCTCTCTCTAATCTTTCTCTCTAGATAGAGATACAGATACAGACACAGATACAGATATGAGTATAGACAGATATAGGTACAGAGATAAAGATAGATACATCCTATTGGTCCTGCTTCTCTGGAGAACCCTGACTAAGATAGTGGGGGAGGCTGAGTATTTATAGGGTGGTTGGGAGGACTTGGAAAAGATAAAAAGGGCACATACATCTTTATAATAGAGTAGAATATAAGTCCCAGAAAGGAATGAGAAAAGAAAAAGAGAAAAATATTCCATATTTTATGAGGTCCTAGGATGTATCTCTATGACTCCAGTTTTATTTCTATCTCAATTTGCAACTTCACAACTAGAACTAGGCTCAACTAACACTTGCCTGCCACATTGAAAAAGAGTATTCTAAACAAATGGAAAACATTGGGCTGAACTATATGAAATTGCCAATATTTGACAGTTTATTTCTTACCAACAATATCAATAATTTCATTAAATTCGGTGTAAAATAGATTATTTGCATATACAGAAAACACTTAGAAAACCAAACTGTTTTCTTGAATATCCTAAGACCTAGTCCATCATGTGATGATTTAAGAGAGGTGGAGTCTATGGGACCAGGTGTTAAGGCTTGTCCTGGTCAGGTGGGGGCATTGTGGGTAGGCCACTAAGTCAGCATATTTAAGAATATCCATTGGAAAGCAATAGCTAACAGTAGCTAATAGTTATCCAACACAAAAACTGTGAAAAAGGTAGTAGTCATCACACGTATTATCCTATTCATTTCTCATAAAACACTGTGAAATAGGTTCTATTATAATTGGCATTTTACCGTTAAGGAAACTGAGGGCTAATGAGTGGAAATGGCTTGCCCAAAGTGGTAGAGCCAGTAATTGAGTCCAGACATGTCTGACATAAGGGCTCACACACTGGTATCTCATACTGTATTGCTCCTGATCCAGTAGATAGTCCCTGAGAGCTAGTTCAAATGGGAACTAGAGTCTAAAGTCCACGGATATGATTAAGGCAGGAAACAGAAGCCAGCAAGAGCAGAGAATCAGGTACTAGGAATATCCGACAAATTTTAATTTCTTTTTTCTGTTGCTTCTACTATGATGTTTGTCCTTCACTCATTCATTCAAAAATATTTATTAAATAATATTATTACCAGGCATTGGTCTAGGCAAGTGGAAATCATCTTGATCAAGATGGAAAAAGATCTCTGCCCTTAAATAGTTTAAATCCTGAATAGGGAGACAAAATAAATAATAAACATAATGGAAAGAAATTTTTTAGCATGTTAGAAGGTTATACATTCAGCATAACAAATAAAATGTAAATGAGTAAGGTGGTTCAATAGTTCCATGGTAAGGTGAGAAGTGGGCAAGAGTCAGTATTAAATAGCATGGGCAGGGTTACTTTTAATGAGAAAGTATAATTTGACCGAAGAGTTGAAGGCAGTGAAGGGATGTAGTCAGATAGATATCCGCGGGAAGAACGTTCTCATCAGGGTAAATGTACTAAGTCAGGAATGTCCCTGGCATGTTCTAAGAACATTAAGGAGGCCCAGTCTGTCTGAGGTAGAGGAGGAAGTGGGAGAACAGTGGAGATGAGGATAGACTGCTAGCAGAAGCCCATAGGGCATTGGGCCTTGTAGGCACTGTAATGACTTTGGCCTCTACTTTGAGTGAGATGGGAAATAAGAAACCATTGAAGGGTTTTGAGTAGAAGAATGATATGATCTGATTTCTACTTTTAAAAGGATCACTCTGGCTGTGTTAAGAAAGATTGTAGAGAGTCAGAGTGGGATCAGAGAAACATGTAGGAGACCGTTTTAGTAACATAACCAAGGAATAATGGTGGCCAGGACCAGGTGGTGGCAGTGGAAGAGATAGGAAGTCATAGGATTCCAGATGTATTTTGAAGGTAGAGCCAACAGAAATGTAAGATAAGGAGAGGAACAAAGATGACTGCAAGGGTTTTACCTGTGTAACTGGAAGGAAGGAGTTATGGATTGATATAGATAAGGTTTCAAGTGGAGCAGATTTGGGGAGAAGCTGATGCGTTCAGATTTGGACATGTTGAATTTAATACATCAATTAGACATCTGAGAGGAGATGTCAAGTAGGCAAGTAGATGTATAAATCTGGAGACTGGAGAAAGAAGTCCAAGTAGAGATGTGTACCTGGGAGGTGTCAACATTAAGATGTTATTAAAACCATGATACTGGGCTATATTACTGAGAACAACTCTAGATAGAGTAGAGAGGATGTTCTGGGACTGATTTCTAGCTTCCTTCTTCCCTCATCCCTTGACATTAAGAAATTAATGAGAAGAAGAGAAATCAGCAAAGGAGACCAAGAAGGAAATGACCAGGGAAGTTGGAGGAATATCAAGGAGATGGGGTGTTGACATGGAAGTGGAGTGAAAATCTCACACATGTTTTCACCTGCCCACCCACTGGTTGAATGCAGAGCACTCCAAGGATGCAGAGGAGGGCAGAGTAATGAGGTGTGAGGAGCCTGGTCGCTGGCTGATAGCATGAAGTTGAGGTCCTCGCTGCCAACGTGGACTGTAATGAGGTCAAGATGCAACATTGCACTGTGTTTGGTCTCTGATATTTGGGGATTTTTTTAAACAGTTGTTGGCCTACCCTACCCTGACTAACACAAGAACTGATGCCATTTGAAAGATGCCAGCATCTTATTTTGAGAGCTTTAGCAAATTTTAATTGTTAGTACACCCATGAATGTTATTCATTATTAATGAGTCATTAAAGAAGTACTTTCTCTTAGAAATGCTTTATTTGATGTTAGGATTATGTATTCAAAAGCAATAGAAAACTTTTAAAAAAAAGATTTATCATCAGATTTGTGCTTTCTTGAGCTAGATCTGAAAATTATTCTGAGTTAGCTGTTATGTCTACCCTACATTCTCAGTCTGAGTTGACCTGGCATAAGCCAAGTTTCAGCAGAGCCTAGTTCCATCTTGGGCTTCTGTGAACTGGGATTGTCAATGGCATGTTCCTGATGTTCACTCTTAATTGGATCCTAAAAATATTTATTATTGATGGGAAGCTATCAGGTTTTTTTTTTTTTTTTAAGGTCCCTTATTGATAAACCTTTGATTGCTGTGGTTAAAGAAAAATGTCTACCTTCCCCCAGGTACAGTGTTTGGAATTGCATTTGGAAAATTGATTGAAAAGTTGTTATGAGCCTGAGGTTAATAGTGTGAGCCCTGTTTGATGCACTTGAACCCTACGCTATTCATTCTCAAGTTTTTAGATTCTAGCTACAAAAGGACAAGTCTGAATATCTATTACAATGGCTTCCCGTCACACTTAGCATTGAATCCAAAGATATTACCATGGCCTACAAGGCCCTACTTATTCTGGCTTCCTGCTGTTTTCTCACCTCCCTCTTTGCTGCTCCTTGAACACACTGCAATGCTCCCTGCTCAGAATAGCACTTGCTATTCCTACTGTTCACCAAGATGCACACATGTCTTCTTGTTTCACTTCATTCTGGTCTTTCATCTCCCTGTCCACTCTATCTAAAATTATAGCTTCCATCACTCTCTGTCCCCCTCTCCTGCTCAGTAAATATTTGGTGAATTAATGAGTGAATGGATTAATGAATGGTTATGGTCATCTGATTTCTCAAAACAACATTATCTGATCTAAGAAAGACTCACTGTTTTTCTTTCATGGTACAAAATACCATGATGATAGCCAACCTAGGTAGGGCTTGAAATTTTAGAAAATTTTGAAAAAGAAAAAAGATTTTGGCCCCAATTCCAACTATACTCTCCTTTCTATCCCCTACTGCTTCTTTCATTTTTTATCTATTTATTCAGTGAACATTAAATACATATATGTTGAGCACTATTTTTCCTCCTAATATAATAAAGAAAAAAGCTCCACCTCTATCTTGTATTATATTTAGTGGAAATAGTGTCGTGAATAAGACAGGCTTCTTTTAAAGGGGCAAAAACCCTGTTACTGTTCAAAACTTTTCAAAGTCCCAAAGCGAAAAAAAAACAACTCCCATCTGCATTAGTTACTATACAATTTGCAGCCACAGAATCTATTGGTTTTCACATTTCCATATTTTTGAGGCACATTAACAACGATAAGGAAAAATATTAAATGTGAAAATGGTTAGATACGTGTCAATAGAAAGTCTGCTTGGGAGTTGCTTCCAGCCACACCGATTCACAGAGTGCTGACTTACATGATTTCATAAACTTGGTTACCTGCTCGCAAAGTTATCTAGTGCTTAAAATGTAATAAGAGTTAGAGGCTTTTTGCTTTGTTTTTGCTGTGAAAAACTGTGTTTCCTTTAGAGGAGCTCACAATTTATATACTGAAAATATATAAAAGAATTATGTGTCAACAAAATGGTGTTTAAGGTTTTAAATCATCCTAACAGTCAGCCCTGAGACTTCCTCGCTAGACATCTCAGAGACTTTATGAAAGTTTTATTCTACAATTCCCTGCTTGCCTTTACTCTTAGCTGCTTCTTCCAGCTATTCATATAGTTTGAAAAATAGAGTTTATATACTTTAAGTTGCAAGGCATTTAGAATTTTCATAATCTCTTTACTGTGGCTGAAGTAGTCAAAAAAATGAAGTCTATTGTTGATAATATTTCACTGTGCCTTTACTAGATTAACTGGAGCAAGAAGCTAGAACTTGCGGCATTTAAAAAATACTCCATTTTTTTAGAAAGCTTTTATGAGCAAGTTATAGGATAATTAAATTAGTTTCAAAATACTCGGTAAAAATCAGGGAATAGGGTGATAATGAAGATTTATAAAGAGCAGATGTTGAAAATAAGGGTCTCAAGAACAAGAATTTTACGTTTATATATTTTAGTATCTTTCATAGCATGTAGCAATGTGCTAAGCACACAGTAGGTGATCATTAAGTCCTTGTCTAATTAACCTATAAAATTATATATAACATCAAATTTCAAGTACCATATTTTACAAGGTAGAGAGTAGTATGGAAAAATTTCCCTTGCATAGTAATCACTTACAAATAAAGTATCTTTAAGTAATCGATGAGATTAGTATACTCTCTTACTGTTTTATATAAATTTCCTTATAGTTAATGTACATTTACTGGCAACAGATCCCTATCACCTGCCCTCCACACCTTCTATTTGGTTTCTCATTCATGAATTTCAATATCTATTCTCTTTACTACTTACTATGTTCCAGATGCTATATCTGTTCTTTGCCCTTGGGAAGCATATAATCTAGTGGTAAAGACCAATGAGGACAGAGGAAAATTCAGTGCTGTTTTGATTAGACTCCTTTACTTACTAGAACTAAGACTCAGCTCATACATCTTCATGTATTAGAAAGATTATTATAAGAAGATAAGCACACAAGATAAGCTCAGGGAAAGCTGAGCCTCTTGACTTCAGAGAGCAAGAATTGAAAGGTGGTTCTGGCTGCAAGTGGCCCTGGGGATTTCACTCATTTCAGAGTGGGACTTCACAAGTCCTCACCAGGTTCTCTTTACTTCTCTATTGCATACCTTCTGCTTACGTGTGGTTTCTGCTCACTTAAAACTTCTTGGGACTTCCCTGGTGGTCCAGTGTTTAAGACTCCATGCTTCTAATGCAGGGGATGCAAGTTTGATACCTGGTTGGGGAACTAAGATCCCACATGCTGTGTGGCGTGGCAAAAATATTTTTCTTGTGAGGGATTAGTCATTATTTTTCTCTACATAATGGGTTTTCAGAAATTGCCCATGTTTCTAATGTTTTCTCTGTATTCCTCAGTTCAAAATACTTACAAACCCGATAGAATTTGTCCAGCCCATGTTTTTTAAAGCAACCATGGCTGCCCTTTGACACTTTGTACCTACCCCTGATTCAATCAGCTGTAACAAGAGGGTAAAGTCACATGGTAAAATCAAGTCTAATAGTTCATTAAAGGCTACACAAGGAGGCATATTATAGGCAGTGTGTTGATGTGTCTACTTCAAATTTGGCTTTGTAATGCTAGAATGTGATGGGGTACAGAATTCTCTAGGGTCATAGAATTGAATCACTTGGTCAAGGTTAGGGGTAGTCAGAGCATACACCTTAGGAAAGATGATACCCAAGCAGGTTTAGTCAAAGTTAGCTAGGGAAGAAGTGGTGGGAAGCTATACTAGGCAGAGAAAATAGCATGAGTAAGGAATAGAAGTAGGAAAGAATATGTTTCAGAGACTGAACCACATGTGGTTTAATCTTCCTGGAACTTTAATAACTATGTCCAAAGTGGTGAGAGGTAAGAATAGAGCAGGCAGGATCCAGGTTAGAATACATAGTGAAAGTAATGGGAAACCATTGGCTTATACAGGGTAATGACAAGGTCACATTTACATTTTCGATACATCACCCTGGGGACAGATGGAAGATGTATATGAACATGGCAGGACTGGAGGCAGAGACAGAGACACTAAGTAGAAGGATAGTTCAGGTAAGAGATTAAAAGAATCCCAACTAGAAAATGCAGGTAGGAGTGGAGAGGAGGTAATATGTTAAAAAATATTACTTAAATAGAATCAACTATACTCAGTAACTCATTAAGATGTGCTGGATGAGGGAGGGGGAAAAGCTGGTGTTTCAGTTTGACCAAGTTGGTGGACGGAGATCCCACAGTTGGGATGGGTAAGAAAAAATGGCGAGTGACTCTGGGGGAGGGGCATCGGGAAAGAGTTGAAAGAGAAGGAGCTGTTATGTCGAAGGTGCCTGGGAACTAGATGTGAAATAAGTAAGTGCCTCAGATGACAAGAGAGAGAACTGGTGTTTTAATCAATGAGGTGGTCCATCCAGCTTTTCTTCATATTACTGAGAGAAAGTACAGTTGGAAGTTGAATAGGTACAGCAAGTGCAAAAGAGGAAAATCAAGGGTTTATCCAAAAAGGGATTTAGATTGAGTATCCCAATCACAGATGACCACATCATCTGGTATGTATCCCAGTAACCACCTGTTCCCAAGCTAAGAGCTTGCTGGACCTCCAGTAAAATTCATTTCTTTTCACCCTAATGATGTAGTAGGAGGGTATTGATTAAACTAACAGGGAAAGGTAGTTTGGGACATAAAGCACTTCATTCATTCTTCACACAAATACCTACTACGTGGTATATTATACCAAGTACTTTAGAAGGCAAAATTTGCTTACTGCCTGCAAATGACTTTGATAAACTTGAGAATTACTTAGGAAAACAAGGTAAATGGGAAATATTGAAGTAAGTAAACAAAGGAAGAAAAAAGAGAAGCTACCAATAGAAGAGGATAAATGATTGATTTGCTTTAGATGAGAATGGCAGAAAATGTTGGGTCATAGTGGACTGCAGATTGAACAGGATTCAGCAATATAAAAAAAAGCAAGCATGATATTGAAATATCACATCAAGCATCATATTGAAATATCTAAGCAGAAGTATAGCATATAAGAACAAGAATGATTCATCTTCCTAGGAGTCAGATTCCTAAATGAATACTGTATCTGCTAAAGTTCTTTGGTTATTACCAAGAGAAATAGATTTGGTATTATTTAGGATAATTTCAGTTACAAGTAATAGAATATCCAAATCAAAATGGCTTAAACAATAATGGGAATATACTGCCTCATATAACTAAAAAGTTCAGGTTTCAGGCCTTTTACATTACCTCCAAGGATGTAGTTTCTTTCTGTCTTTTCATTATAGTTTTCAAAGTGTTGGCCTCATTTTAAGACTGGTTGCTCTTGTGATAATAAGGTAGATACTGATGCTAATACAACTAGGGTTTCATGCTTCACATCCAATGATAGAGAGCGATTTTTAAATAATTTCCACAGAAAATAGAGGTAACTTCTTCCTCAGAGTCCCCAATAACCACGTCTTATATTTGGCCCAAATTCAGTTATATGTCCATTTCTGAACCATTTGCTGTGGCCAAGGGAGGAGATGTGATAATTAGCTTGAGCCAATCAAGATCTACCCCTGGAGAGAGAGATGGAATCAATTCTACCCTAACTGCATGGCTGGGATGTCCGGGATCTGTTAGAAAGAAAGCAACGGGGATTGCATGTGGGAAATATGAACAGCAAATGTCCACCACACTACTTATGCAGAAAATAAATGTTTTGGGAAGCCTGGCAAGTAGCTCAGCCTGATGCTTCAGCTTCCTGAAGGAAAGGCTGGAGAATCCATCTCAGAAATAGCACAGAAACTAGGTCAGCTCCTGGAGTCTAGGGCCCAAGGTAACAGGGACCCGTTGACAGGTATTTCAGAGCATGCTTCCAGAATGGACCACCCTCTTTGCTTTTATCTTCCTGTTTCTCTCTGCATAAGACTCAAAGCCACAGTAGAGAGAGCTGGCCAGGGTTGGTTTATGTGCTCACAACTTAGCTAAGCGAGATCAGAGAAGCCTGACTGATGGTCCCACCAGCACTCTTCATAGTGGAGGACAGATAATTGTTCCTAAGAGCACTGAGGTAGTTTTCTAAATAAAGGGGTTAATGGGGTCTGGGTTACCGCAAATAGTTGTCCACTACAGGTATTATTAAGTTCCAAATATAAAAGGAGTACAAGAAACTTAAATGGCAGAATTAGATAAAGAAGATAATTAAAGAACAAACACTTTTTGATGGAAAACATGTCCATTTAACACATTTTTATGGAGCACCTGATGTATGGAATGTGCTATGCACATTTTTATGGAGCACCTAATGTATGGAATGTGCTGTGTTGATATGAAGATTTGTATGATACTCTCTCTACCCTTCTGGATAACACAATGGATTTTAGAGCTAGGAGGAAAGACATTCAAATATCATGCAATCTGACACCTTACTTTTAAGGTGAGTAAAAGTAGGTAGAAAAAGTTCAAATAATGAATATTTGACACAGCTGTGACTAGACTCCAAAACTGCATTATTCTAACCTATCTAGGTTTTTTTTCTCTTATGCTTTACCTACTCGCTTAGTTGCTGCATTGGCCATAACCAAAATAAACTTCAGAGAAAGGACCCAGAGTTATCTCATGTTGGAGAAAAGGCTGAGAAGTGATCGGAATATCTTCTTTATCATCAAAAGGGGAAGCTTCAAAACCCATTAAGATCCAAACTCTTCAAAGTCCCTTAAAGACAAGAATTCCCCAGTCAGAGGCTCAAGAGCACTTGCTCCAACCAGAGGGCTTTCAGTAGAGAAAAGGTGGCTAGTGAAGGCTGTATGCTTGGAGCTCCTTTCCCGAGGACTAAAAAATAAAAGTAAAAACCAAAATAACTACTTATCTGCTCGGAATGACTTCCCTGCAGTTATGCCCCGAGGGCGAGAGGGGCACATTCTCCAACTTCTAAAGGTGCCTTTTGCTTCATAGATTCTGAAACTTCAGGCTCTTTAGTTGTATTTTAGTTCAAGAAATTCTTTTTTCATATGCTCCTTTTAATCCGTTTGCTACTGTAGTACATTTAAACATCAGCAGATGGGGCCCTTGGTTCCTTTGAAGAGTGTCAGGCTTGAATTTTGTTCGTGTCTGCAGTCCACATGAACTTTGCTTGTTTTCACAGCGTGTTCAATTTGCACATTCTATAGTTCACAAACGTTTATTTAATCAAGAAAAATAAATCTCATTAATGACAAGAAATTTCTTTTTTCCCCCTTCCACTGTTCTGTAGAGGTAAGTTAGATCTGTTTACAAATGGAAAAATGAGTATAACATAATACCTAGGCGAGAGCGTCTTTAAAAGGACAAGAGAATTCAGCGTGAAAATTAACCTGTTGTCCTTAACTCAGGAGGCTGTGTGGGAGGCTTTCACTGAATGGGGCCACAGGTGACAGGTTGTATCTGAGTTACCCTGATTCTGGCCTGTTTTCTTTCTTCTCTGTTGAGTTTCACTTTATGAAAGCATTGTGTGAATTGGCTGGTTTTTACCACTCACCAATAATCATGATTTTTTTAAAGTGATCTTTGTCGATAGTCCATAAAGAGAACAACCGGTTGTCTGGCCCTTGCACCTGTTCAAGTGGGTAAGTTTCAGCTCCTTAAAGGTGAGATCTTTTCCCATGAGAAATGTAACAGCTCTTTGAGGAAGGAGTGTAGTTTACAGGGCAGAAGAGATGGCAGCCTCCCATACTCCTAGAGTCCTCTCTTAATTTTCTGCCTGGCTTTTTAACGTGAACTTGCTCTGAGAATTAATCACTGTTTCTCTTCTGTCCCCCAAAATGGGATGACCCAGAACTTCTTTTTTGGCAAAACCATGAAAGACCCAGAGCAAAAATGTTTCCTATGCGTGAAGCTTGATTATATAAATACTATTTCAATGTGCTTACTGCATCTCCGATTAGTATGATTTAACTGATAGATTGAAGGCATCTTCCTTAGTGTAATTAATATTTGTGTTGTAAATAAACTCTTATGCTTGGACAGATCTTAATAGCAGATTTAAAACACAGTAAGAAGACTAAGGATATATCACTGATGGAAGAGATAAAATTGGGCCTCCTTTTTTTCACTATTCTGAGTTTAAATAAATAGGTCTGTTTTCCAACATTATTGCCACCTCTTAAGAACTGATGTTTTAGCTTGAAAGACTGCCTATATTTTTTAAGGTATATTACAGATCACATTCATTTCCAAATTCAGGTCTTAACTAGCTCATAAATCTGTGAGAATGAAGTGTCTTCATCAATAACATTCTCTATATTTTTATAAATTTGCAACCTAATATGGCAAATTGGGATGCAGTTTGCAGATTTAGGATTTATGGAGTTTACACTGATGCAACTAATGTATTACTTCTGGGTAGAGATGATATTTGCCTGTGGTTAGCCTGAAGCAAATTTTAGGAAAGTATTGTTCATTTCTTCCCTCCTTTTGTGCTGACATGCTAAGGGATATACACGGAAATCGTGTGCACTACTTGTGCCCTAGTCTGAAGAACTGCTTGTGGGCAAATTTCATTAGTGCTTGATTAGTACTTGTGCTAATTAACCACGCACAATTTTGCCTCCAGTCATAGTATGATGAGTTAAGACTGGACTGAAAATGTGGCCCTAAATGCATGTGTTGGAAGCCCATAAAGCCCATATAATCCCATAGAGAATTCTCACTTGACTCCCCCATTAATGGTCTGAAAAAGTAGAACAGAACACTCTGTTTCCAGTGCAATTTGAGTTCACCCGGTTATGTGATATGTTAATGTTTAGATTAAGCAGATGGCAAGGAAGGCAGTTGTTAGTTGAGGATTGTTTTTCCCTTTCTGCATATTATTTTCAAACAAACAGTTTAAGAGGAAAGTTATTTTACCTCTCCCTTTGCATCCCCTTGAGTTAAAAACAAAACAAAACAAAACAGAAACCCCTGGTTGTATTATTATCATCCTATGTGCTCAAGTGCACTCATCTTATTTGGGATATGATATAACAGTGGTTTCCAGTGTTTGGTGAGTTTTTTGCTGTTTATATTATTTCAAAGAAAAGGGAGATAGGGCCTGGCTGAGGCAAGGACAGGAGAGGAGGTGAATTTGGAAACAAAAGCTGCTTGGAACAGAAGAGCAGATGTTATGCCTCTATCTACATGTCTAATTTTCTCCTCAGGGTTTGGCAGTACTGGCCCTGATTCTCCTGCTTATTTCTGTGGTCTTCCTCCTCCTCCTTCAATTTCACCTGCCTTCTCCAAACCTCTTTTCCCTCATACTACTTCCCTTGCAATTTTGGAATTTTCCACATTAAATTTTTACATACTATATGCTGTGGCATCTTAGTAACTTTATTTGAAAAACCTTTAATAACTTTCAGAATTCCTCCAAGCTTGCCCAGCTCTCACAAATGAAAAGGTGGAGTTTTAAATATCAGGTTCTATCATTTATAGAATCATAAAATTTTAGAGCTAGCACTAGACATCATTTCATCTCACTCCATTTATATTTTTAGTAAGAGATTTTCTTGAAATTTTGGAATGGTGGGAAATGATAGGGGAGGAAACAGGAGTGAGAAGGAGACAGACAGAGAGGTGAAGAAGTTTTAGGATTTTTTTTTTTAATTTTATGTTATTAATGTAACTTCCTTTGGGGATTTCTCTAGAGACTGCAAAAATATTTTATTGCTTTTCAATTATGTTTAGATACTAGACTGACTTTTTTTGAATGCAACTCCTGGCTAAGGTAGGCTCCAGGGCAGCTAGGCTCAGTTGGATGAAGTGGACAAATCTGCAAGTCTCGCTTCACTTGTATGCATCTTCTTTCTCCTTCTCTAACCCGGGGATGTGTCCCTCCTTTCAGCCAGGACCAGACCCCCTCACTGGTTTCTGGATGTTATTACCTTCCTGCATTCTCAAGAACATCAGTTACTTCCCACCATTTTCTGTCTTGCCAATTTTTTCTTCTCTATTAGATTATTCCCCTTGGCCTATGAATATGCAGAATACCAGATGCCTAGACCATGCCTATTCTTTCTGATATCACCCCCATTTCTTTACTCCCCCTTTTAGTCTTGATTCTCAAGAGTGTTGTCTATGCAAGTCATCTTTGTCTTCATTTTCTTAACTCCCGTTTACCTTGACCCATTCCAGTCTGGAATCTGATTTGTTTAATTCACTGAAACTGCTCTTGATAAGGCGATAACGTTTCTTGGTAATGACAGATCCAGCTCATAATTGCGTTTTTGTCTTGTCTTTTCAACAGCAGTCTACACAGTAGAGCAGGGACCCAGGCTCTCTGAGTTCTCATGATACCACACTCTCCTGGTCTTCTCCAACCTCTCTAGCTCTTTTATCTTATTCTCCCTTTTGGTCAGAAACCAATGTCTATTTTGTTCACTGTATTTTGTATAATGTCTAGTACTGGGTCTGGTGTATAGTAGGCTCTCAAGAAATATTGGTTAAATGAATAAATTAAATAGTTTCAGTTCAATGAGAATCATGTTTTTCCCTCTAGAGATGAGCTGTGCAATAAATGGTCACTAGTCGTATGTGGTTATTTAACTTTGAATTAATTAAAATAAAATTATATTAAAAATTCAGTTCTTCAGTCATACTGGACACATTTCAAGTGCTCAATAGCTACATGTGACTAGTGGCTACCATACTGGACAGTGCAACTTTTTAGAATACTTCTAACATTGCTGGGAGTTCTATTGCCTAGTGCTGTTCTAGAGAGTTTAAATTTAATTGCTGGTGCCTGAACCACATACGTCATAGAGCCATGCAGAAATTGGTCAAATGATTGGATGATTCTCTCTACAGTCTTACAAAAACACACAGAACAATTGCTCAACTAGGACAGAGGGACATTTTAACCATTATGAAGCAAGGGAGTGTAGCATCCTAGTTAAATGTGTGGATTGGTGATGGAGAGATTTGAAGATGAGTCCTGTTATACCATTTGACAGGTATATGTCAAGAGCAACGGTTCCATCTGTTTTGCCTTTCTGCAACTCCATTTTCTTAACTGTAAAATGGGTTACGACTAATACCTTTGTCATAGGCTTGTTGTAGAAATTAAAGAGATTGATGCATTTAAAGTACTTAATATTGTCCCCAGCACAAAGTACGAGCTCAGTAAACGACAGCTAGTATTATTATTGCTGTTGTTATGTTATATATATCATCAGGCGGAAGGCACATACTCACACTAGTGTCCTTCCATCTCAATCATGCCATTGAACCCTAGTGTCTCTTTTTAAGGCATACCAACACTGAGTAAGGGGGTCATACATACTAGGTAAACATATTAGCAGAACAGGATTGAAATGAGTTTTGAAGCATAGGATTTACCTGGCAAAGTTTGCTACAGAGTGGATGAAATCTTTTAGAACCATTAAGTTTTCAGCTTGGATCTCTGCATCCACCATGACCAGAACTCAGGAAAGCTGGCTGGCACAGTTTCCACCAGGAGTCCAGTGCTCCTTCCAGAGCTACAATGTCAGATATTTCTTCTCCTTGGGCGGACAGCACAAGGAAATGCTGTTGTTTTTCCTCAGTTGGGAGAGTCCCTAACGGAATATAGCATGGATTTGCCAGTGCTCCTCTCATGGATCCTTTGTGTTTCTTTATATTCTCCAATCAGTTCCCTGTAACATGCGGGTAACTACCCACAATTTTCGGTTGCATCCCCAGAATGCTGGACAGTTAACCAACCTGTCTTTCAGGGATGACAGTCTCTTAAGAAGCACTTCTGCAGGGACTTGTCATTTGCAGTTTGACATTTCTGACTTACTGTGCCCCATAAGCACGAATTTGAAAATTTCTTTAGGAAGGATTTACATTTCACGAAATTTTAGACTGTCTGATTATCGTTTGTGGTCTCAGATTCATATTTTCTTTCTTATAGAGACTTCCTCAGCCCAGATCAGCAGCAGTTCCTATGAAGGGAATTGGTCTGCCAGGTTTAAACATAGAAAGTGGCTCTGACACACCTGTTTAGGGATTTACTAATTTCACAAGTGCAGTAATTTGAGCAAATCACATGTGAAACACTTTTTTTTTTTAAACATCCATTAGCAGCAAGAGCTCTGACTGCCTCTATTCCTACCCTCTATAGCACCAGACCCAGCTGCTATTAGTAGATTCCATTAATGAGCTGCTTCATTTTCAAAAGTTCTTTTGGTCAGCTGTTTATAAATTAGAGTGTTTTAATTCAATTTGATATCTACTGGAAACAGAAGATTGATTCAATTTTGCATTGTCTTTTATTTTGTTCACATGTGATTATAAATGACTAATTTCCATATTTCCAGCATTCCCATCACCTTCCTGATCTCTGTGCCTGCTTAGTTCATTGGGTTAGGACTTGAGAAACCAGTGGGGCCTCCAGCCCATGTCACACAAAGCCCCTTTGACCTTGCCTGATGGCACTGTCACAAGGGGGACAGCAGAACATCTGTATAGACCATGGCAAACCTTTTTTGAAACACAGCTCCAGGGCTTGCCCTTCTCAAGATGGGTTAGTGCATCATTTTCCTTTGTAAATAACAGCATATTCTTTAGGTTTTAACTGCACAAAATTGGATTTACAATGGAATTGCAGGAAGAATTTTTAACTGAGCATCACGAAAGATAGTTTTCTAAGTCAGTGAAAAAAGGTTAACTTGTAAACCTTTGGCTCTTTCCTACAATGATATTTCCATCAGTATTCACCTTAAAAAAGCAGGTAATTTTATGATTTGAAGCATATGGAATGTTATTTACATAGACCTAAGAGATTAAAAAGATAAAATGGTTTCCCTCTCTATTGCTGAAATAACCAATGAAAGAGAAGAAGGGCTGACAAACAGCAGTTTGCTTCCCATAGAGAATATATTAAATACCCTTGATAATGATAATATTAGTTCCAGGGACAAAGAGTCAGTTCATTTAAATGATTATTACTTTTTCTCACTTGCATTTTTTTTCTTCCACAGTTA
Organism: Balaenoptera acutorostrata; assembly: GCF_949987535.1. Taxonomy (NCBI): domain Eukaryota; kingdom Metazoa; phylum Chordata; class Mammalia; order Artiodactyla; family Balaenopteridae; genus Balaenoptera; species Balaenoptera acutorostrata. Next base: position 78,309,119 of record NC_080064.1, on the reverse strand, counting down.
TTTTTTTGTGTTTTTCTTTGAGCCACAGTTCCATCCTTACTAAGTATTTACAATTTCTTTCAAGTGAGATCAAATGGGATTGCACTTCCTGTTTCTTGGGGGTTGGCTCCACCATTGAAAATTATGGGTGCCAAGCAGAAAGAATCGGGTAACTAAAGGGAGATTTCTCCCTTTAGAAGGAAAAGCTGCATTTTAGTTGAAAGGGAAAGACAATGCAGCTGTTTTGAGTAGCTTACATCTTTAGAAATGCTAATGAATGTGATTGAATTTCACTGAAAGTGGGGCTGAACAGTTCAAGTCAAAAAGAAAAAGGAGTTTTGAGGAACTAGTCTCATTTAGAGACAAAGATCTTATTTACAGTAACTTTATCCTAAGATCTCCATTTGCGGTGCTCCTAATTTAAAACTATAAAGCCAAAGCAAAAATGTTCACCTAAGCTTCTGGCTCTTATCAGTTCTCTCCAAATGTCTTTTTTGGGAAAAGTATTGTTCTCAAATAATAAGTTCAGGAAATTTGGTGTCAGATTTTGCTAGCCCATCCTTGTTAACTGATAGGGGGTGTGAAATGAAGGAACAATGCAGACAGGAGAGGAGACCTTGCCCTTGTAGGGGAGCAAAATTTGCCATCCCAAAATATGTCTCTTTTGGTACGAGGATTATTTTAGGCCGATTATTTTAAAGAA